>NC_050535.1:2169546-2256196 GCF_002922805.2 Oryzias melastigma | reverse complement strand
GCCCTTCAGTAGCCGGGATAGGCTCCGGCACCCCCGCGACCCCGAAAGGGACAAAGCGGTCAGGAAAATGAATGAATGAATGAATGAATCTGCAGCAATTTTTTTGTTTTGTAGCAACATTTTTTTTATTTGTTTTGCTTGTTTTATTTGCAGCATAATTTCTTTTTATTTGCAGGAGTGTTTCTTGTTATTTGCGATGTCTTTTATTTGCAACATATTCTTATTTTATTTGCAGCGATTCTTGTTATTTGCTGAGTGTTTATTGTTATTGGCGGCTTTTTTTATTGTCAATATTTTATTTTGATTTGCAGCTTTTCTTTTTACAGTATTTGTTTTGTTTGTTTTAGTTACAACATAATTACTTTTATTTGCATGTTTTTTATTTACAATGTAACTTTTTGTTTGTATGATTTTTTTTATTTGCAGAAAAATTTCTTTTTATTTGCAGCAGAATTTTTTTTATTTGTTGTGTTTCTTTTTATCCACACTCTCTTTGTATTTTCTTCAAAGTTGATTTTTTTGCTCTAATAGCAGCAACAACATCTGATCCATGTCAGGAATTCTTATCTGATTATTTCTCACCAATAGTTTCTTCTCATTCTTATCCATCTATCATTTATTCTCTTAGCTTCTTTTCTTTGTTTTTCCATTTGGATTCATTTCTCTTTTTTCTTCCATCAGAAGTCTTCGGCGTGCAGTTACATCCAAACTCCTCTAGACATGAGTAGGAACTCCACACCAAGTCTAAAAAACTGTCTTTTTGTTGTTTGTTGTTGGTATTCCCATTGTTCCCTCAGCAAAAACAATTGTAAAGCTGCTCCGCGTCGTTGAACTGGGTTGGGATTTGGGACGGCCTAAAATAGAAACACTCTTGACTTCAAGAAAAAAAAAAAGAAAAGATTCAGAAAGAAAACCTTAGCAGTTTCCATTCTGCCCAGCCCCGGATCACCCCCCCTCCCAGAGAACAAGTCCAGCATCACTTTGTAATTTACACAAGGGCTCAGTCAGCACTGCGGCCAAACGAGCGTGCACAACCGCAACCAAAATAAATGCGGCGCGAGGGGGACTTCTCAATCACCGCCTCCGTGCAACACTTCACAGCACAGATGCTGAATGCAAACATTTGCTGACGTGAACCTGCTGCAGTCACGCACTCGCACGGAGGTGTGGAGAATCGACTGGAAAGCCATTACGAGTTGATTGCACACGAGATGACCGCTCAGAGCACAATCCTCTGAATTCAAACTTCACCCAAACACAATGACAGCAGCTAAAAGTGGAAACCAGCATTTACACAGCCAGAGCTTCCTGGCAGCACCGACTGTATACTTATCATGTAGTTAGAATTAGATGCTGTTGCAGCTCGCCACAGTGCGGCTGGAGAAGTCTAAATGATCTGTGGCACATGGGAAGATGGGTTACCCGAAAGGCAGAGCAGAGCGGGAAACAGAGATGATGAATTGTGTTCCTCTTTACAAGTTTATTGTCAATCCACTTCTATTGCAAAATCAGATGCCAAAGAGGCCAGAAGTGGTGGTGTCCCACAGAGATCAGTCCTGGGCCTGTTGCTATTCAACATTTACATAAACTATACAGTCAATGGTTTGGAACTGATAAAAATCAGATTCTTTGCTGACGATATAATTCTATTCAACAGACAATTATTAACAATGCTATGCTAAATAAAATGAAACCATGATTGGATAACAACAAATTATCTTAGAACTTAGACTAAACAAGAGTAATGCTTTTTTGTAACTATGGAAATTTATCAATTAAAATGTCACAATTGTTTTTAATGCTTGAAATAAATCAGTAAATTAAATCAAACTAAAAAAAGCTGCATTACCTGCGATAATTCTAGTGCAAATGTTTTTTTGCTGAAAATGGTGATTCAATTTTAATTTAATTGCTGAAGTGATTTCCTGATAATGCAAAAACTATTATTAAGCAAAAAGGGCTGAAGTTGACCTAAATTTTTGACAATTTTTTAGTTAAATTGCTTGAAAGTCCCTACTGAATGCCAATTTTGCTAAAATATTTAGTGTGTTGCTTAAATATGAGCTAAATTAAAATATTAGCCCCAAAAAATGTAGTAGTTACTAAATAAGCCAAAAAAGTTAGATCATTGCTTTAATACTTGGTAAAATCCAAAATAGCCTAAAATTCCTCAGTAAACTAAATTAGACAAAAATGTTGCTAAAATAGAAGCTAAACTCTAAATTAGCCTATAAAAACACCACTTAAGTACTAGCTAAACTCCAAATTAGCATAAAAAAACATCAGCAGATGCCAAATTAGCCAAGAGATTTGAACACATTGCTTAAATACTGGCTAACCTCCAAAATAGCCTAAAATTCCTCAGTAAATTAAATAAGTCAAAAACGTTAGCATGTCGCTAAAATAGAAGCTAAACTCTAAAGTAGCATAACAAACCTCAGTAGATGGCAAATTAGCCAAAAACGTTAGCATGTAGTTAAAATATTAGCTAAACTTTATAAAAAAAATTAAAATGACTATAAAAGTTGAAAACATTAATATACTTAAAGTTTTGTTGCTGATCTAATTTGAATGTTTTCTCATTTATTTTCTATACGGAATATTTTGCTCAATATTTTAAAAAAAATCATAAAGTTTATAAAATATCAAAAATACAAGCAGTGATATCCTGAACGTTTTTATACAAAGACGGCTGAAATTGCTGAAAGTTTGAGTTTTCACGTACAGAAAGGACCAGGAGAATCACTATAGTGTGAATGCTGACTAAGCAATCACACAATTAAGGAATCAGGGTTTATTGTAGCTGTTTTGGAGACTCCCAGCAACATTAAGCGAGGCTTTCACCTCCAGACTCCGCCTTTACAGGTGAAACACTTCAGAGTTGCATGGCAGCACAGGTGTTCACAGGTGTCCATACTCACGGTGACGAGGGTTTGGTAGAGGCAGTAGAAGCCCAGGTACCAGACGAACCGGCCGCTGATGAACGGAGGAACAAACCAGAGGCAGAAGTACGAGACCACCAGGAACGGCGTGCATCCTAGCATCCTACGGGACACGACAACGGGACAGGCGGTGGTGTTACGGTCTGACTCTTGTGGTTTATCTATTTTGAAGACAACGGCCTCTGTGACATGCCTTCAAATGGCCACTTTCAATGAAAAGTCTACGTAAACATCCATAAATGCGCATTTTGAGCTTCAGTGCTCAAAACTCTTCATATGTCAGTAGACACATTTTTTTCTACTCATTCTAATAAAACAAAAACTGTAAATAGATAAACGTAACAAAAAGTGTTGTAAAAAGGGGCGGGACCACACAAGACTTTTCTTCTACTCACTCCTATTCAAGCACATTGTTTGATTTACTTGTATATTTGTATTTTTTTAATTCTTATACTTGTATTTTTAAATTTGAATGTTTATTTACATTTTGTGTTTGAAACAAAAAAACCTAAAATTCCCAACTCGTCATATCAGGACACAGGGTTCAGGTCCCCCCGTGATGGCTGTCGGGTTTCCAACCATCAGGACGCAGTAACAGACCTGGAACCAGAACCAGGTTGGGGTACCAGGGTTAGGGCCCTGGTCCACATCTCAGGACTGGACTAGTCCACATCCCGAAGGTTGGGACCCCTGATTAATGTATGCATGTTTTCCCTGGCCCGGTACCAAGCGACCCTCAGACTGGAACCAGAGGTTGGGGATTTTACGGGAACAGCCAGCATGTCAAAAAACGACTAGTTGGGGACAACCAAAACGTAAAAAAGTGACATGGAGGGGTCCTGAATCCTATGTCCATGTATATGAGGAGTTTGGGGTGAGTCAATGGTAGCCAATAGGCTCACGAAACCACAAGTCTTTCATGTATCATAATGAGGCTGTGAACGCAAAACCAAGAACAAGATTTGCACCGATGAGACATTTCACACCAAGTCTCTACCAGCTGCAGGTGGCGAACGTGCGCTAGTATCGGGTGGCGACAGTCCGGTGTGAACATCATGGGGTAAATGCGTGTTCAAGACTAAGGTTGTGCCCAAACTCCCCCTAATCATTATATAGTGTGTTCGCCATTTTCTGGTGCTGTCTGGATCTACTAACTCCAAAATGTAATGCCCTCGAAATTTCCCAGAAGTCTTTGCGAAAGACTAGCGTGCATCAATTCTCACTAGAATAGCGAATATAAACCACAATGCATTGCAGTCGAACAATTTCAAACAAAAAAATGTGTTTAAATGTAATATTTGAATAAACCATCCACATTTTAGCCATTAGAACACAGTGGAGTCATAAATAAACGTGAAATGTTATTGGATTTTCACTTTGGGGAATCGGTGACGTCATATCCGGTGTTTAGAAAAACGAAAGAAAAGTAGTGAGCATGGTGTCTGAATTGTCTTTCAAATCCAGGGCACTATAAAGGTTTTTAATAGTTAGTGATAAGGGGGGATTCTGACACAACCGAAGTGTCACACGCCCGGTGTGAACGCCTAATTTTGTCCTGCCTGGCTTTCCATACTTCTCCCTGTTCTCGCCGAGGGAGCGTCTTCAGTACTTTCCAGAATTCTTTCATGTGTCATTTTTGTCCAATCCTTTTGGCAATTTTTTATCATTAAACCCTTTGAAGGCTCTGGATTGGTTTGAATTCTTCCTGTTTGTCTTTTTACCGGCCAACCGTAACAGATGGACGGCACAGGCCTGCAGGAATCCAGCCTTATTTTTGGCTAATTATGGTGTTTTGAGGAAGAGGAAAATGCAGCGTGGATTTGAAAAATGCCAAAAAAATGCAATACTTTCCACAGAACTTGAAGTATGCGTAATTCATAAGTACACAATAGCTCTCTATCATTATGGTCGGCAGCTGTGTGTCACAGAAATGACTTTTCAGCAACATTTCCCTCCAGTTTGTTGTCTGGCCGGAGTGGACTGTGACAAATCCCGATCTGGGATCTGGGAGAAGGTGTCAGGAAGAGGCGGAGACGGCCTTTCTGGCATCGAGCTCCCAATCGTTCAGAGACGGCTGACAGCGCTGCAGTATTGAGCGCTGGAGCGCTGACGAAGCCTCGATAAATGATGAGCAGGAAAGAGCAATAAAAGGCAAGT
Organism: Oryzias melastigma; assembly: GCF_002922805.2. Classification (NCBI taxonomy): domain Eukaryota; kingdom Metazoa; phylum Chordata; class Actinopteri; order Beloniformes; family Adrianichthyidae; genus Oryzias; species Oryzias melastigma. Next base: position 2,251,097 of record NC_050535.1, on the reverse strand, counting down.
GAAGACAAACACTGGTGCACTTTCCCACGCGCTGCACTGTCACACCTGTCCCCGAAATATGCATCAGACGTTGCTGTAATTGTGGCTCAGGAATGGAATGAGGTTTGGCAGGACGTCTTCTTTTCTTCTTTCCTTTCTTTGTCGTTAACCGCTTTAATCACAACACGATAAAAAATGGGTTCCTTTTTAGTTTGGTCTTTGCATTATTAACGGCTGAATTTTTGAAACATTAAAATTCTCGTATGTTTTTACAATCATATAGAAGTTAAATCAGGTCATTTTGGACCCAGAATGCTTTGATGGTGTCAAAAGGTGAATCGTTTTCCACCTTTAAAATCCTCCATTTTTCTTTAGTTAACTATTACGAGACATATTTAAGTGCAAAAAGCTTTTTTAATTTCAACTAAGACCAGAAAATAGGTGATAGGATGGATGAATATAGATTATTGTTCAAAAATGACAACAGGCCGTTACAACTAAATAAGTCAAAAGTTCTTCAAATTTGATTTAAAAATGTTATATTGGCTTAAAAAAATAGGAAAAATTGTCACTAAAACATGTTTTTTTGCTGTTAAAAAACAGAAAAAACTCAGTCATTCCTAAAACAGGTCTTTTTACTTTTTAATGCCTCAATTTTTGCAAGTCTGAGTAGTCAGAAAGTCTGGTAAAGTTGTACATTTAAAGAGCCTACACTGGTAGTAACGATGGCCGGGGCTAGCAGTTACCTAGCTGAGAGGCGAAGGTAGCAGCTGAGCTCTGCTAGCTGAGTGGCAAAGTAAGCGTTGTAGCACAGCTAACATAAGAGTGAAGTTAGCAGCTTAGCAGAGCGGCGAAGCGAGCGGCTGATCACTGCTACCTGAGCGGAAAAGCTAGGAGGATGAGCACCACTAGCTGAGCAGCAAAGTTAGCAACTGACCACCGCTAGCAGAGCACTAAAGTTATCGGCTGATTACCGCTAGCTGTACGGCGAAAGTTGATGGCTGAACACGGCTAGATGAGCGGTGAAGTTATCGCCTGATTACAGCTAGCTGAGCGGCGAAGCTACCAGATGAGCAACCCTAGATGAGCAGAAGTTAGCAACTGAGCATCGCTTTCAGGGCGCTGAAGTTAGCGGCTGATTACTGCTAGCTTAGCAGCCAGGGTGACTAAGCACCTTTAGCAGAGTATTAAAGTTAGCGACTGATTACCACTAGCTGAGTGGCGAAGGTAGCGGCTGAGCATCACTAGCTAAGGGGCAAAATTAGCAACTGATCACTGCTAGCTGAGCATAAAAATTAGCGGCTAAGTATTGCTAGCTGTGTGACAAAGTTAGCGTTTAAGCATTCCTAGCTGAGCGGCGAACCCACTATAGCGTTGCAGAAAAATGTGGTGTTTGTTGGGGGGCGGTTCTGGCTCAGACTTTTTCCTGGAAGGGGCTGTTCTCACTTTGTGATGTCATAATGTGAGGACCCACTCATTTTCGTGGGTTTGGGAGGGGCTAGTGCTCTAAGTGCAGGTTTTTAGAGGTTTTTTTTACACTTAAGATAAAAACGAAATACATTTAAAAGCTCAAAAAGTTGATTTTTATGGTAAATGAAGATATTACACTTTCCACTTTTTATAATGCGTATTTGATCCATTTGTTCCCTTTTTGGGTTTTGTTTTAACGTATTTACATATTTTTCTTATTAAAAAATACTTTTACTTTAATGTGGAGAGAGTTCTAATGCTGATTGAGAGGAAGTAGGTTCAGATAATGGATAAAAGGATGGATAAGTGTAAAATTATTGTTTAAAAATCTCATAATTGGTCGAATTTAGGAGCTTTTCCAGCTGGACAATTACAGCCTCTAGAAATAAGTCAAACGTTTTAAAAACTTGAAAGATTTTCTCTATATTAGCAATAAAAACGCCATTGGGGTTACATAAACGGTCACTAAGACAAACTAACATTAAAAAACCTTTATTTATAACAGAAATAACGACAGTTTTTTTACTTTCCTGAGACTCCATTTTTACGGTGACTGTCATTTAAGGTGACACCCTGATTTCCTCATCAACCAGAACTCACCCCCCACCCTCAAATGGCTTTGAAATTGCAGCCAAAACTTCCACATTCTTGTGCAGCCGCTAACATGTCCTCCTCTGTCTCCCTCTGCGGCAGACATTCAGGAAAAACCGCTCTGCGCCGCTTCTGCTGTAACCGCCGTTTGCTGCAGTCACAAATAACAAACAAACAGCAGCAGCGTCCAAAGACCCCCGGTCCCGCTGGAGTCAGACCGAGATAGCCATCGCTGTCTGTTGATGCCTCGGCTTCCTGCTGGGAGGGCAGGAGGGGATTTCTCCGCGGTGGAAGTGTTTGCGCTCTCATGACGGCGCAGGCAGGCGGGGTCCCGCGGGGCCGTGAAAGCTGATTTAACATCAACATCTGTCCGCCGCCGGGCAGCGCCTGCAGATTTGGTCTGTGGCTGCCAGCTCGTGTGTGTTGAATGTGCAGAGAGGCATTAGCATCCCGTCAGAAAATATGGATTAGGGAAAGCACTCAAGGCTGCATGAAAATTGCAAACGGTTCATATCGAGAAGCAACAAAGCGTGTAAAGAAAAGCTGCAGCTGCTGCTGCTTAAAGAATGAATTTCACAATCTTCAGGTGAATTGTTTTATCACACTTTTGCACAGAAATTAAATTCAAATTCACTGTAAAAAATCTGAGTTTTCTGCTACTATTCTTGCATTTTGAGATTTTTTGTTTAAATGTTTAGCAACCATTCACACTATAGTGATTCTCCTGCTTATTTCTTTACGTTTTTCAGTGTGTAACTCAATCACACCTTTAGTGATTTCAATAATCTTGGTATCAAAACGTTCAGCTTGTTCAGGACATTACTGCATATATTTTTGGTATTCATAAACTTTAAGGTTTTTGAAATATTGAGCAAAATATTCCCCATAGCAAATAAATGAGAAATTCTTCAAATTTTAAAATTTTAAGTAGATTAACAACAAACTTTTAAAAATATCCATGGGTTATGTTTTCATTTTTTATCGTAAAATTCAAAAAAATTGGAGTTTAGATAATATTTTTAACTTTTTTGGCTAATTTGTTTTCTACTAATTGGTTTTCATGCCAATTTAGAGTTTAGCTTGTATTTTAGCAACATGCTAACATTGTGACTAATTTAGTTTAATGAGGAATTTTAGGCGATTTTGGAGTTTAGCTAGTAAGCAACAAGCTAGATTTTTTAGCTAATTTGGCATCTACTGAGGTTTTATGGGATAATTTGGAGTTTATCTAGTATTTTAGTAATATGCTAACGTTTTTAGCTAATTTCTGAGCTACCAAGATTTTTTTATGCTAATTTAGAGTTTAACTTCTATTCTAGCTACAGGCTAACGTTTTTGGCTAATTTAGTTTACTGAGGAATTTTAGGCTATTTTTGAGTTCAGCTAATATTTTAGTAATATGCTAACGTTTTTAGCTCATTTTTTAGCTACCAAGATTTTTTATGCTAATTTAGAGTTTAGCTTCTATTTTACCTACAAGCTAACGTTTTTGGCTAATTTAGTTTACTGAGGAATTTTAGGCTATTTAGCAGTTTAGCTAGTATTTAAGCAACGAGCTAGCTTTTTTGTCTATTTGGCATCTACTGAGGTTTTTTGGGCTATTCTGGAGTTTGGCTCATATTTAAGCAAGAAACTAAATATATTTTCCATGTATTAGGGATTTTTAAGCAATTTTACTACAAATTTTTCAGAAATTTAGGCCAATTTCAGTGCTTTTTCATAGCTCTTTGATTGAATTTTCAGTCTTTTAGCAACTGCAACATACGTTACAAAAAACCTCAGTAGATGAGAAATTAGCTGAAAACGTTAGCATGTTGCTTTTGCATTTTCAGCAAATTCCTTCAACAATTAAAGTAAATTGCATCACCATTTTCAGCAAAAGCTTCAGCATCTTCTGCAACTAGAATTTACACAATCATTATCGCAGGTAATGTAAATTTTTAGTTTTATGTGTATTACTGGAGAAACGAAATCTTAAGAAAGTAAAAGAAATAGTTTTAAGAAATGTTTTTATTGCCTGCCTTAGTATGACAAAAAAATATGAACAGAAATTAGAAGAAGAAAGTATGAGCAAAATACTGTTTTAGACCAAAAATTGTTGCTTTAAAAATATTTCCTTAAAAGAGTTTGGAAAATTCATATGAAGATCTTAATTTATTCAGTAATGTTTGTTTAGGTTGACCTAGCATTAGCATTAGCCGTCCTATGGGAAATCCCATTATACATTAGCATCAAGCTAGCAGACTTTAGCTTTAATTTTTCTAGATTTATGTCTACTTTCATGGATTGATTTTTGATCTTTTAAGATTAGATCGATTAATCGATTTGATTAACACAGCCCTATTAGATTGTGCATGAAATACACGGCTGTTTCTGGAATAATCTGATTCTTACCATGGCATGAGTCTGCCGATCTTCGTCCATCTGCTCTTCGTGATAAAGAACCCAACAATGGGGTCGGTCACCGCCCCCCAGACTTTACCGATGAACAGCACCATGGAGGCCTGGAAGGCGTTGATCTGCAAAAGAATTCAGAATGTAGCGTCATAAAATGATCTTTTTTGACAGTCCGATGTGTTCTGGAGGAACCAACCTGAGCGACATCCAGCAGGTAGATCTGCAGGAAGAAGGCCGTGGCGCTGGCAGCCACCTCCTTGGGCGCGCCGCCGATTGCAAAACACAGTTTGCTGCATATCGACAACTTCTGACTCAAGTCTGTCTGTAAACGGAGAGCAGATTTAGGTTTGAGTCAAGGAAAAATAAATATGTTTTCATTGCAATAATTCTTATTACTCTGATAAAAGTGAATCTTTGGATGAATTGACAAAAATTCTGTCGTTTGTTGCATTCAGAATGATCAGTTTATTTTAGTAAACCATCAAATCAAACATTTAATTTAATCCAAACTAATAATTTGAAATGTTTCGTTTTTTCCGTGCACAAATGCCCAATAATTTCACATTTTAATGAATAAAAATGTTAAAAGAAGCTCAAAAAATGACGCAAATCCCATAAAAAGATGGTTTTGTTTGAAATGCATTCACATACTCTGCATACTGTACATATAGATTTGTGTGAACTCGACCACTTTCTTTATTTACAGATTATGTCGTGATAGTCGGCTGCACTTCAGCGACGATGACTCGGATCGTCCTTCTTCTGCGTTTTTTTAAGATGGTGTTTCCTAACATCAAACGGAACAAAGTAGAGAGAATTTTTTTTTTTAAGAGTTAAACGTGTTTACGAAGGAGGTTATTTTCTTTCATCTGACGATCCTGTTCAGAACCGGTTTCTGTCAAATTCAGTTTGAGAATGAAAACAAACGTTTTCTAAGATAAATATCTGTCACTGAGAGATTTATGTTCAGAACTTTTAATTCTCCCCCTTTTTTGAACAGAAATGCAAAAGATTGAAGTAAAATAATAAATTAATACAATAATAATGATTCTTAGATTATGTTCTTAATTATAAAAAATAATAATAATCAAGGATTGTTTTAGTGTGAAAATCTCAAACGATGAAAAAATCTGAAAGAAATCAATAATTTTTATTAGAAAAAGATTCAGTAGAGTCGCTTTGATAGTTCCTAGGTAAGTCCACTCGGTTTCCAACATAATTTTATGAAAAAAGACCAAGTTCACTCTCGTAACATCATTTCCAGCCAACACCAAGTTTCCAGATTGTTCGGTTTTTCACCCAACTGGGTGATTTTTATTCTGATTGGGATCGTTTCTGTAGTTTTTCGTTCCTTATTGAAATGGAGGCAGGTGAAGCAGTGCCTCACCTGCCGTCATGAGACGTAAATAAATAATAGTTTTGAAATGATTTTGGTTTTAAATACTTATCAAAAAATTTGGATTCTTAAAATTGACTCTATCTACTTGTAGACCAATGAAGAAGTTAGATAAATTAACCTAAGTAAGGATTTAAAAAAATGACAAAAAGTGCTGTAGGGCCCCAAAACTGCTAAGTCCACCACTGCTCACGTTCATAATAATTTCCTCATCTTGAAAACAAGCTTCAACTTGTTAGAAGCTGCAGTATGCAAATAGTTGTTAAAATACACAATTGTATGGTAAAAAAAACATGAAAATATATTTTAGCTGCAGAAACACAGGGACTGTTTGTGGAAAAAATACATGAAAAAGCAAATATTTAGCTTCAAATCAAGCCTTAATCCACAGATTTCCATGGACTTTGCTTCTGTTTACTCCAGCGGGGAGGACAGATGTTCCCTTCTCAGCGTCTGCATTAAAAATGGATCCGGAGGAGACCCCCCGCTGTTTGCATTGTGGTCAGCGAGCGCCGCAGACAGCGAGGAAAACCTGCCAACGGCTCATATCTGCACGACAAACAGAAATCACCAAACCAACCAGAGCTTCCCCTGGTGGCGCTCTGCTGAAACCATCAGACGGCCATGTGTGCCGCGCTCTCATCTCTGCGAGATGACACCACGCTCTGCAGAGACCGATATTTACGACTTCGTCAGAGGCTGCGCTCGCTTCTCCCCGCTCCCTGTCACATTTGATGCCAGGCCTGTTTGACAGTTCTTCCCCTCTCAGCTACGCCAAAGAAAGAAATCAACAAAGTAACCAAAACCACAGCCGGCGAACTGTTATTATCCGACTCAGGTTTTCTCCTCCCCGTCTTCAAAACAAGCAAAGGTTGACAATTACCAGGAGGGAGGACTGTAATTATTCAATGGCAAGACAGAGGTAAGTAAAGGCTGCGCTGCGGTCCGGACTTCAAGCCTCTCTCTGCTTCCACTCTCACTGCAATTATCCCTAATTGGAGAGAGAGGGAAAAAATCAAAGTCTTCGGCGTCTGCAGAGACGATGTGCAAAAATACTCTCCCTGCTCGGCTCTAAACGCCAAAATCTTAACACTCCATCTTTCATGACTCTGATCATCAAAGGGGGTAAACAGGATATCCCCGCCGCTGTTGTCTGGACTGATATCTGCAGATGTGGGGAAGGATGAGTGGAACAAAAGCAGGGAGTGATAAGGCAGAGGATCTGAGAAAAACCACCGAGGGTAATTACAGACACGGGAGGGGGGGGTGCATTTAACCTCATTAATTAAACGAGGGATTTAGTCTCATGACGAGGTGTTAAAGTTTAATATTCAGACCTTAGACGAAGAATTAGTCAAATTTCAGCAGTTTGTGCTCTTAAAAAATGGTTTTGAATACAAATCAGAACATTTTTCTATTGGCTTTTTGAGCTAAAGAATCTTGGTGGAATTTGTCAAAAATATTTCTAAAAGTACAGAGAACCAAAGGAACGCAGATGAAAAAAAAGACGAAAATAGTACTGGGGCCCACCGGATAGTGTACATACCAGATAGGTTAAGGTGATGCCCACCAGATAGTACACAGTATACACACCAGATAGTATACACACCAGATAGTACACACACCAGATAGTATACACACCAGATAGTATACACACCAGATAGTACACACACCAGATAGTACACACACCAGATAGTATACACACCAGATAGTATACACAGCAGATAGTGGGCATACAAGATAGTTTCTGGGGCCCACCAGTTAGTGTGCACGCAAATAGACACACCAAATAATATGCATACCAGATAGTTTCTACTAGTGCCCACTAGATAGTATGCACACCAGATTGTGGGCATACGAGACAGTTTCAGGTGATGCCCACCAGATAGTACACAAAGCAGATAGTATACACACCAGACAGTTTCTGGGGCCCACCAGTTAGTGTGCACGCAAATAGACACACCAGATAATATGCATACCAGATAGTTTCTACTAGTGCTCATTAGATAGTGTGCACACCAGATAGTGTGCACACCAGATAGTGGGCATACAAGATAGTTTCAGGTGATGCCCACCAGATAGTACACACACCAGATAGTACACACACCAGATAGTTTCTAGTGGTATCCACCAGATAGTGTGCACACCAGATGGTTGATTACTACTATCTGGTGTGCACACTGGTGTTGATTACTGCTGGTTTTGTTGTGCACCAGAAGCCAGTACTCACTTTTTTAAACTTATATGTCATTTTAGGGCTCAGTAAAAAAAATTCTGTGGTCCTCACCACAAAGTTTGGATAGGCTCCCACCCAATAGCGTGCGAACAAGATAGTTTCTGGTGGTCTCCACCAGATAGCCTCCACACCAGATAGTGTTCAATGGTACACACCAGATACGGTGCACACCAGATAGCTTATAGTGGTTCCAACCTGATAGTGTGCTTACCAGATAGTTTTCACTGGTACACCATATTGTTCTTATTAGTACACACCAGATACTGTTTAATGGTACACACCAGATAGTGTACACACTAGATGATTGATTGGTGCTATATAGTGTGTACAGCTTTATTGATAACTACTAGTTTCTGGTGAGATTTTTGAGACTTTTACTCTACGTCACAGTCAGAGCAAAAACGATGCTAATGCTAATAACATGGAGACACAACTGAAACACAACAGAGAGCCAGACCACAGAGTTTCCAGATTGTCTAATTAAACATTGTATATTTCTATTTTTAGTGATTTTTTAACAAAAATCTTCTAATTTAAGCATTTATTTACAAAACTTTTCCTATTGCTCCTGAGAATGGAGGCGGGTCTGTAAACACTTCCCTTTGGATTTCCAAATTAATGCTGCATTTCAAAGACAATAAAACCAAGTCAAGACTGAAACTGTTTTCAGAGTTCACATTGGAATCTCATATAGACGAGTACACACGTTTTTATATCACTATGATGTGTTTTTACACTGAATAACTGTTTTCCCCACTTTTAAACATTTGGTGCATCTTCTGTGCTTCATGTCTACTATTTATTTGACTAATTTTACTGTGAATCGATTGAGGCAATAGAGCGCCGTCCAGCGGCTGCTGTCCACCACTGAGAGAATTTCCCCATTGTGGGAGTAATAAAGGACTTTTTGATTTGATTTTGATTTGAATATTCTGAAAAATATAAATATTCTTTACAAAATGTTTTAGTAATTTGGATAAACATAATATATTAATCACATGTGTTTTGAACTTGTATCATTAATGATCCGTAGTCAAAGAATTTGTTTTTTTAAATATATTTCTGTTTTGATTTGAGTCCAGTTCAAATAAAATATAATAAAATATTGAACACTTTCTGATCTTTCTTTTATTTTGAAATACATAGCTGGATCCTCCACAAATCACTTTCAATTAAATTATTTTACTGTGAACATTTTTTGTTTTGCTAAATTAAATTTATTAAGCTCAGAAAAGGAGATTTAAATGCAGAAAAACTAACTTTGATCTATAATCCCCAAACTAAAAAGACAGGAAAGCAACTTTTTGAAGGAACGTAATTATACATTATTGAAGCATTACAGGGAAAAAATGGTTAAAACTAGTTTCCTGAATGAGACTCGTTGTACCTTCAATTCCCTTTTTAAAAAAATGATTTTATTTATTAGTTAACTTTTATTTATTTTAAATTTAGAGTTTTACTTTTTTATTCATCAGCTCTACAGTTATTGTTCATCTGCAGATTCTTGTTTTATGACTCTGTAGTTTTATTTTGAAAGGCAAGATGTCAATTTTTTGAGATTTAAGCATGCTATTTTTAATTTTAGTCATGTTTTACCTTTTTTCATCTCTAAATTATTAAAAATACGATAAATTTAAAGGGTTGATTGGAATTCTTGTTAAAAAAAAACTCCACAGTTAAATATAATCAGAGTTTGGTTGTTTTTAACCCAAATCAGACTTTAAAATGGACTAACTTTTTTATATTTATCTCAAGAAAAATAAACATTAATTAGTTTAAAATGAAACATAACTCAAAAACATAAATTGTCTCATAGAAGAGCCATTGGAGAACTATGACTTTCAATTCACAATTTGATGTGTTTTTTAAAGATTTTTTCGTTAATTATATAATAAATAAAGCAGAATTTAGTCTTTTCTCTGGGTCACAGGCCTATAATCAGTCATTATGTTGTAGCCTAGTTCCTCAATCTGTTGGATTAAATCCTTTCTATCCAATAACTCTTGTTCAAGCTGCTCTGTTCACGAGGGATGAGCATTGGCAACAGGAACGTGTGCAGGATTTATGAGGGGCAGTTGGAAAAACAATATAACAAACAAAAATAACAATATGGAACTAAAGTAAAATTTAAAATAAAATTCTGATAGATGACTACTCAGCTATGAGACGTGAGTAGATGAAAGTGACGCAATTGTCATTTTTATGTAAACAAAATGTCAACATGTAAACATTGTAAACATGTAAAAAAAAAACTATTCGCAACATTCGCCAATTTTACAGTCAGTGAAAGCAGAATAATTGAATAAACTTTATTAGTAACAAATGAACTCACAAGCGTCCTCTCTGTTGAGACGGTGCAACTGCATGCATCACCTACTGTTTTCAGTGCGGTTTTATGACGCATTAATAAAAAAGTCCAATAATTCTAGAATGAATGCTCTCAGCGGAAAGTAGTCGCCGAAGATGCTGAAGCTATTAGCTGAAAATGGTAACACCGTTTACTTTAATTGTTGAATGGATTTGCTGAAAATGCAAAAGATATTTGCAAAATGTTAAATTTGCTAAAAGACTGGGAATTTTACCAAAGAACTTTGAAAGAGCACGGACGTTGACCTAAATTTCTGAAAATTGTAGTAAAATTGCTTAAAAATCCCTAATGCATGCCAATTTTGTAAAAAAAAAATATTATAGTGTTGCTTAAATATGAGCGAAACCATATTACCCCCAAAAAAGCCTTGATTCCAAACTAGCCAAAAACTTTGCTAAACTAGAAAATAGCCTAAAATTCCTGAGTAAACTAAACTAGTCAAAAACGTTAGCCTGTCACTAGTAGAAGCTAAGCTCTAAATTAGCCTATAAAAACCACAGTAGATAACAAATTAGCTAAAAACGTTAGCATTTTGCTTAAATACTAGCTAAACTCCGATTTAGTATAAAAAAAACCTTAGTAGATGTCAAATTAACCAAAAAAGCTAGCGCATTGCTTAAATACTAGCTAAACTCCAAAATAGACTAAAATTTCTTAGTAAGCTAAATTAATCCAAAAGAAGTTAGCCTGTTGCTAAAATAGAATCTAATTAGCCCATAAAAACCACAGTAGACAACAAATTAGCTTAAAAAGTTAGCATGAAATATTAGCTAAACTCCAAAACTGCCTAAAATTCCACTGTAAACTAAATTAGCCAAAAACGTTAGCATGTTGCTAAAATATTAGGTATACTCCAAATTTGAAAAATAAATAAATAAAACATAACATAGCCCGTGAATAAATTTAAAGGCTTGTTGCTGGTAAAAAAAATGTGAAATTTGAGACATTCTTATTATTTTCCTATAGGGAATATTTTGCTCGATTTTTCAAAAACTGAAGTTTATGAAAACCAAAAGTACAAGCAGTAAAGTCCTGAACGTTTTGATACCAAGAAAGCTGAAATCTCTGAAAGTTTGAGTTTTTACGTGCCAAAAATGTACGGAAAGAAGCAGGAGAATCACTATTAAATTAAATATTTTAAATTGACAAAAGTATCACCAAATGAAATATATCACCAAATCGATTTTCCTAACAAGTTCGAATTCGTGCTGCTTCACTGAGTGATGAATGACTAATCATCGTGGTATTGAGAAACTATTTGTTAAAGTTCTCTTTCGTTTTCTTTGATAACAAAAACTCATTTTTTAACTTAATCCAAATATAAAATGGAAAAAAATGATACTTTTTTGCTGTTCAATGCCAGAGGATTAAAACCAATCCACGAGGAAGTTTTAAGATGTAATCTCAGAGGATTCGGCCCAAATTAAACCAGATTAATCAGAAGTCTCTGAGGGATTTGGACCAACAACCTGTGGCTGCAGGACTCACCTGGTGTGAGGGTTTGGGGAACAGCGGCTCGCTGGGTTTGCTGGTCCTCCCGGGGGATCCGTGCGCGCCCTTCTCCCCTTTGGTCATGGCTGAGACGCCGTGCGTGAGGCGACAGCCGTACGTGTGCGCCTGCGTGTGTGCGGGAGTGATGAAGTGCGCGTGGCTGTGGCTCCTGGTGTGCGTGAGAGTGACCTGCCACTGCGCGGTGCGCGCCAGAGGCTGGAAGTGGATGTGCTGGCCGCGCGCCGCCGCCGTGGACGCGCGGAGCTCCTCCTGCTCCTCTGTCACAAGTCTGCCGCCGTACGCCGCCATTCACGCGCCGCTCTGCTCTGGAATGAAGCCAGTGGGAAGGGCAAAGTCAAGCACCGACACCCGCACAGCACTCACGCGCACATCTTGGATGCAAATGAGCGCGCAAAAATGGAGCAAATAGAGCGAAGGTGGACGCAGATCTGGAAGAAATCCGCGCAGGATCACAGCGTCCCGCGCAGGAGTGGTTGTCCTCCTTCACTCAGCGCCTCCGCACATCCACAATAAGGAGGAGGAAGGAGCTCCTCTCACCTCCTGGCTGGGATGGGAGGCGGCAGCTGCTCCGTGGGTCCGTCAGCGCGTCAGGATGGAGACTGCGGAGGATGGAGAGTCTCCACTCCCGCCTTCAGCAGCATCCAGGACGGAACTGCGCCCTGCAGCGGCAGAAGGAGGGAGGGAGGGAGGAAGGATGCTCCGTAGAGCCAGCCCATCTGCGCTCCCAAACATTCCCAGCATTCCTGCAGAGCTGGAGGAAAGTTTGTGGCAGGAAAACCTTCAATTGGAGGTTCTGTTTCCTCCACACCTGGAGAGAGCGGATGTTAGGAGCGGAATGTGGAGAGAGTTTTGTTTGCTTAAAAAGAATAAAATCTGTAAAAAAAAAAATAAATCCAAAGATTCTGAATATTTGTTTTATTTGTGCTCGGGTCCAAAGGGACCCCTTTGTTTTACACTTGAAAAAGGGTCAATCTTGACCCCAACATAATATAAGGGTTCAAAATTGATAGGTTTTCAAGTAATAAAAAAGGGTCAATTTAGACCCGAACATGACTTAAGGATTAATCAAGCCATCCTAATATTGTGTTTAGGTTAAGATTGATCCGTATTCAAGTGTTTAAAAAAAGGGTCAGTTTTGACCCGAAAAAAAATTAGAGTTAAAAAATTATTTTCTGTCTTCAAGTGTTGAAAAAGTGTCAGTTTTGACCAAACATAATATTGGGATTATATGTTTAAATTATGTTTGGGTCAAGATTGATCCGTATTCAAGTGTTAAAAAAAGGTCAATTTTGACCCGAACAAAAAATAAGAATTAAAAAATTCTTTTTTGTCTTAAGTATTGCAAAAGGGTCCATTTTGACCCGAATATAATATAAGGATTAATTCTAATATTGTGTTTGGGTCAAGATTGATCTGTTTTCAAGTATTAAAAAAATGGGTCAATTTTGACCCGAACATAATAAAAGGGTTCAAAACTGATCCGTTTTCAAGTGTTTTTTTAAAAAAAGGTTACATTTTTATTTATAACTTTTGGGATCTTTTAATGCATTAAAATTATATATATATACAGTATATATACTGTATATAAATATATATATATATATTTTAATATATGTTATGTTATGATTCTCTTGATTGGCTGCTCAGACTTCATTATTGTATGTAGCTTATAAGATTGTCAAGTTTTGTAATTTTCAGTTTAATGTTGAAATTGTTAATTGAAAAAAAAAAATTTTCGAACCAACATCATTTTTTACAAGTATCTTTATTGACAGTTTAAATTTAAGAAACAAAATGCCAGTGTTTGTACTTTTTTAAATAAATTTTTTGAAAAAAAAATAACAATAAAATTGGCGCAGAATGACCTCAATCGGTCCAGTGACCATCCCATAATAATTTTATAACTTCCTTTAGACATCCTCAATGCGTTTTGGTTAATTACATAGATTTTGAGATTTTTTGAGATCATTTTTAATTTATTTATTTATTTATTTTATTTTTTTCCCATTGTGATGTCATTTTTTGGTGGGGGGCGGGGCTACTATGTCCAATATGATTGGTTTTCTTCAGAGGTGTATAAATGTTGGTGAGTTTTTGCATATGTGCAAAATTTTTGCTAGAAGTTGCAGAAAAGAAAGAATCTGGGGTGATTAATGTCATTTATCTTTTCAAAATAAAAGAAGAAATAAAAAGAAAATTATTATTTTTTTAAATCAGGCTAATTTAATCTTTGTTTTTTAATAAACTGCACAATTTATGGTTTATTTTAAGAACTATTTTACTTAATGTGTTAATTTTTCTTGCTATTTAACTAATCTCGCCTGGGTTATGGCATAAGAACATTTACAAATAACCGTCTTTTCTACAAAAATCGATTTATTTTGCTGCGTTTATCAGATGGGGCTCATTCCTTCTTTTTATTTGTGTCTTGCACGGTCAGTGAAGCGAGCAGCACAGTGGGCGGAGTCTCTTTCATGTGGCTTTGCATCCTAAATCTTCACATCTCATTGGAAGAATTTTACAGTTACTCCACATTTTTGTGACACTCCCATTAAACCCAGAACAAAGAGTCTCGTCTGTTTGCAGAGCTCAACAGTTCTGTGTTATTCAACGCCGCCGTGTCAGGGGATTTATGGGGGTTTGGCCTTTGCCTCTCCTGCAGAGTAAGTACGCTTCTCCTCCAAGCGTGACGACAAACAAGTCATGAAAACCGCCACTGCTGAAGCCAGACGTCTGCTGACAGTCAGGCATGCGAGCGGCGTTGGAGCGGGAATGTTTTTGATAAGAGGAATGGTCACTCTGGAAGGACAAGGCAGAGTAATTCCCAGCATGCAGCTCTGGTCGGCCCTCTTTTGGCTGCTTTGGGGACAAGACGGCGTCTCCATCCATCATCCATCCTCCATCCATCCAGGACGCTGGATTCCCTTCTCTGACCTTCAACATCCTGTGTGTGTCAGCTCATTTTCCTCAACCTCTTTCCGTTTTAAATATTGAAGATGCCTAATGGTGTTGAGGCCAGGCTGCCAGAAAACCAGGAATCAGGCGGTAAAACGTGCTCTCTGGGGGACGTAAACAACAGAAATGATGCATGTTAAAATATATATGTGTTTTCATTTGTTCTTAAGTTTAATTTCTTTATAAAATGTTTCCTGACATAACTTGTATTCATGTAGGTGCCTCACCAATCTGTGTGCTCTGTGTTTAGGTGCAGAAAGTTACTCTGCTTTTATGTTGTGTTGGAAGATTTGTGTTTTTTCTGACGTTCGTGTGTTTTTTTTGAGTCATTTTTCTGATCATTTCAACATCACATGAATCCATTTTTCCTGAGTGTATGGAGAGAAAATAGACTCACTCTGATTTGTGCTTCGATTTGTAGCTCAGAAAATACATTTTGAGCGTAACTTTGTGTAGTTCTAATTGTGTATTCACGTGTACAAAAATTACAAAATTAAAAAAAAATGCAAAATACAGTTTACACAATTTAAATGTATTTGCTTCATTTCATAATTTTTGTCCTTATGCACAAAATGTCTTGTATGAGTTACAAATCAAGAACTATAAACACACAAATCTATTTTCTCTCAATACTTTTAATGTCATTCTTTGGTGATGAGTTTAAATGTTACTAACCAGCCAGCGAGGCCGCATGGGCCCCAAATGTGGCGGCCCCAGCTGTGTTTGCCCACGTTGACTTAAATGGGAACTCCGTGGGTTAGCACACTACGCTATCCAGCCTCCCGGTGGACAGCGTAGTGAGCTAGTGAGTTCCTCTGTAGCATGTTAGCGAGCTCCGCTGTAGCATACTAGAGTTCCTTTATAGCATGCTAGCAAACTCCTCTGTAGCGAGCTAGCAGCCTCCATTGTAGCAAGCCAGCGAGCTCCATTGTAGCATGCTAGTGAGCTCCGCTGTACCATGCTAGAGTTCCTTTATAGCATGCTAGCGAGCTCCTCTGTAGTGAGCTAGCAAGCTCCAATGAAGCGTGCTTTCAAGCTCCATTGTAGCAAGCCAGCGAGCTCCATTTTAGCATGCTAGTGAGCTCTGCTGCAGCAAGCTAGTGAGCTCCCTTGTAGCATGCTAGCAAGCTTCACTGTAGCAAGCTAGCGAACCCCACTGTAGCATGCTAGCGAGCTCCATTGTAGCGGGCTAACAAGCTCCCGTGTAGTGAGCTTGTGAGTTCCAGAGAGCTCCATTGTAGCATGCTAGCAAGCTTCTTTTTTAGCATGCTAACGAGCTCTACTGTATCAAGCTAGCCATGCCCGCTGTAACGAGCTTGTGAGCTCTGCTGTATTGAGTTAGCAAACTCCACTGTGGTATGCTAGCGAGCTCCGCTGTAGCATGCTAGCGAACCCAGCTGTAGCAAACCAGTGAGCTCCACTGTAGCATGATAATGATCTCCCCTGTACCATGGCAGAGTTCCTTTATTGCATGCTAGCAAGCTCCTCTGTAGGGAGCTAGCAAGCTCCATTGTAGCATGCTAACAAGTTCTATTGTAGCATGTTAGCGAGCTCCACTGTGGCAAGCTAGCAAGCTCCATTGTAGCGAGCTAACAAGCTCCATTGTAGTATGCTAACAAGTTCTATTGTAGCATGCTAGCGAGCTCCATTGTAGCATGCTAGCGAGCTCTATTGAAGCATGCTAACGAGCTCCTCTGTAGTGAGCTTGTGAGTTCTGCTGTAGCAAGCTCCACTGTAGCGAGCTAGCGAGCTCCATTGTAGCATGCTAGCAAGCTTCTTTTTAGCATGCTCTTCTGTGTCAAGCTAGCCATGCCCGCTGTATCGTGCTTGCAAGCTCCTCTGTAGCGAGCTAGCGTGCTCTGTTGTAGCAAGCTAACCCACTGAGTTCCCATTCAATTCAATGTGGACAAACACATGCGGGTCCACATTTTCTGCCCACATTTAAACCATGTGGGATCTTCTAAGAAGACTCTTCTCAGCTTTTCTGGTTAGGTAGAATGCTGGGTCATCACAGTTTTCTTATCAGCCACTTTGAACTTAGATTGTGAATATTATCCGATTAAAACTTAACATTTTTCCACTTTCTGAAACAGATATGCGTGATAACTCAAATAAAAAAGTTAAAACACTTAATTCTGAAGTTTCCCAATTCTCATCACTCACAAACGAAACTTGGAGATGTAAAGAGTCTCACACCATATTAATGCTTAAATGTGGTTTTGTGTGTGTAGAACAAGTGATTTGTGTTAGTTTCAAGCTGTTGCCATTTTAAATTGTGTGTAAATTGTGTTATTTTAATTGTTGTACATCTGAATATACAATTGATAGTACACAAAGTTATGCACAAGCTGTTTTCGATATTCATTCTCAAACGTAAAGAAAGCTCGTTTTTGTCAAGATTATTTATGAAGTGGATCACTAAACCGCTCAAAACATGGTTTATAAACAAAACACAAAGGATTTAACTTTTTATTTTAAGCAACAAAACCTTTAGAGAACATAAAATCCTGACACTTTGGGTCTTCTTGACTGTTTTGTAGCACAATAAAGTGTTATTTTGCTTTATTTGGATATTCTTTGAGGTGCACATCAACACACATTCGTCACTGTGGTAGAATCGAGGCTTGTGATTGGACGACTTTTTGTTTGCGTCACTTGTACATAAAAGGCAGCGACGGTAGAGACACGACAGGAAGAAGCTGATTGTGTACTTCCTGTTTGATTTTAAACCTTTTTGTTAGCTTAATGTTGCTTTGACGCATTTCTCTTGTTTTCTTTTCTTTAACTCACTTCTTCCTGTAGTGCATGTGTCAAAGTCAAGGCCCGGGGGCCGGATCCGGCCCTCCAGATCATTTTATTTTACTGTTAATAATTCTAACTTTTATGATTTTGACTAAATATATTTTCATGGAGAGTAAAATATTGAAACTTATTTAGTATTCCTGCCTTTTATTATTCATAATTTTGCTAAAAAATTACGATTTTAAAGTTTTAAAAATTGGCATTCTGCTAGCTTTATGGACTATTTTGGCATTTATAAAAAAAATTAGGCTATTTTGGAGTTTATCTAATTGAATACCTCAGCTACATGCTAGCAGTTTTAGTTATTTAGGCTTTTTTAAAAGTTTTTTAGCCTGTTTTGGAGTTAGGCTAATATTTACACGCTAGCTGTTTTGGCTAATTTAGCCTTTTTTGTTTGTTTTTTAAGCTCTTATGGAATTCACCCAATATTTCAGCTACATGCTAGCTGTTTTGGCTAATTTAGACTTTTTTTCTTTTCTTAGACTGATTTCAGGTTTAACTTTTTTTTAAGCTACATGCTAGTTTTTTTGGCTAGCCTAGGATTTTTTATTTAGTTTTTTTGCCTAATTTGGCATTTAGCTAATATTTTAGCTGGCTATCAGCTTCTGCGTTTGAAGCTATCAATTTGCAGCCTCTTCAGGTATCAGCACTAGCATCTTCAGCATCTAAATTCACCTTACAACATTCACACTAGCATTATCACAGGTAATGCTATATATCTAGTTTATACTTATGTTAAAAAGTTACGGTTTTAAAAATGTAGTTTTAGTGTTCAGTAAATGTGTAGCCTGTTTGGCCCGCGACCTAAAGTTTCTTTTTGTATTTTGACCCCTTGTGTGATTGAGTTTATACTCTGCTGTACAGGGTCAGTTATTGGATCCTATCCAGGTGCTGAAGAGTGACCAGCTCACCTGTCCATAGAAACACACCTGAAGGACACCTAGGATCACCAACAACCTGTGAATGTTTCGACTGAAAGAGAGAGGACCCAGCGGGGTTCAAACTGGAGTCTTCTCACTGACGGACCAACGTGCTAACCACTACACCCTCCGTGCCACCTATAGATATATTTCTAAACTGGAATAAATCAATTTTTAAATAGTTTCAGATTAGAAATACGACTTTCTGATATAGAAATCAGATTTATTTATGGCTAAATCGCCGATTCTAGAAAAACTACATAAAGACAAAAACAACTTTTAACTGAGTTTTATTGCATTTTCCAGTGATTTTTCAGTGATTCGTTTTCCAGATAAATCATCAAAATCATCAAAACAAGCAACAATTTACAAAAAACTGCATAAACGGAATCATCGTGCAAAATAACATCAAACCAACAGCATGCTCGTCAGTAGAACTCATCCTCGCTGCATAAGAGTTTCGGCGTTTCGGGAAGACTTGAAGAGTGCGATGAGGAGGCGAGGAGAGGGCGGGTTCCGGTCCACTCCTTTGCATTTGGCGGGTGGGTTTGTTTGCAGAAGGCAGCGTGAACTCCTCAGAGGCACCTCAGAGCGACGCGGAAAGCGCGGCACGGGAACGCCGCCGTCACGAGTGTCCGAACGGATGCTCCGTGTTCAGCGGTCTCTGGACGATGACGGCGTGGGCCAGATCCGCCTCCTCCAGCGTCAGGTTCCTGTCGCTGAGCTCCTGGGCGGGGAGCGACGTGGTCAGGGTGAACGGCGGGCAGTTCCTCTGGCAGCGCGCCACGAAGTCGTAAACGTCCAGGATCCTGGAAGAGGAACCCACGGATCAGAACGCAGGAAGGAAACCTTTAGGGATTCCTGAAAAGATCCAAAAGTTTCAAATTTGACATTTCATAAAATTCTATTTGAAAGAGAAAAAATCAACAGAAAAAAGTTGTAAAATTATGAAAAAAGTAAATATTTTACAAGAATAAAGTCACACAATTATGAGAAAATAAAGTCGTAAATTAATTCTGTTGTTTTTCAAAATAAAATGCTTTTAAAATGTTTCAACAAAGACAATCAAACATTCAAAGATTCTTTTATTCTGAAAAAAAAATGGACCAATCATTTCGCTCTAGAATCTGTAAATGTAAAAACTTTATTTTTTTTATGGAATTACTATTTTATTTTAGAAGAAAGCGTGACATTTTTAATCAAGAGTTTACTATTTGGTCTTAAAAACTTGAATTTATTTTTATTTTTTTAATTATTTTATCCAAACAAAATTTTGACTTTTTTCTTTTGGTTTAAGGATTTTTTTTCATTGAATGTTGACTTTTTAAATAAAATTTATGCTTTTTCTTATAATTTTTAATATTTTTTGTCAACATTTTACAACTTTATTCTCACAAAATGTTACTTTTTTGCTAATAATCATATATATATTTTTTAGCATTTTTTTTTATTTTTCTCAAAATTTTACTCCTTTTATCACATATTTTTACGACTTTTTTTTGTAATATTTAGACTTTTTTCTCTGCTGAATTTAATTACTAAAGTCTCTGGATATTTTGACTTTTTTCTAATATTTGAATTTATATTCAAATAATTTTACTTTTCTCATAATTTACTTTTTATTACTTATCGCCCATATTTTTTTATTTTTCTCTTAATTTTTTTTTGTTTATTCTGAAATAATTTGGACTTTTATCATAATTCAAAAAAAAATTCCCAATAATTTTTGCAATTTATTCCAGTAAAATATTACCTTTTCCTCACGATTTTTAAAAACTTTTTGTTGACTTTTTAAAAATAATCATAGGAATTTATTCTAGAAAAATTTGTACTTTTCTCAAAATTTTATTACTTTTATCTCTTAATTTTACGGTTTTATTCTTGTAAAATTTAGACTTTTTCCTCTAAACTTTATTATTTAAGTATCGTGAAATTTTTATTTTTTAACTTCAAATCTAATGAGAAATATAATTTCTCATAATTTTACGTTTTCATAATTATATTTTTTTTATTCTGTAAGAATTTTGACTTTTATCATGATTTTATTATTTATTCCAGTAAAATATTATCTTCGTTATAATTTTTACAACTTTGACATCATTTTACGACTATATTCTCATACATTTTTACAACTTTTCTCTTGTAAAATTTTGACTTTTTTTTCATAATTTACTATTTTGGTCTTATATTTTATATTTTATATTATAGTTGTCTTAATATCAGTTCATGATTCATTTGTGTTTTTTTCCACATAAATGCTGTTTTATAGTCAACTATAAATTGAAAAAATACATTTTATTGCTTTTTGTCAATAATTTAAATTAAAAAATTTTAAAAAGTAGAAATGAAGCGTTCTAAACGGCTCTGCTGTCCAAATACTTCCTGTTGTGACGTTTTTCTCTCTGCTGATCCGAACATGATGAATTATTGATAACCAGCGTACAGCGGCGGCCGCATGGCGGCCAGCGGCCGGCTCGGCTGTAGGTTGAAGGCTTCGGTCCTCTCCATCCTTTAGCCTGTTATATAATCACTGCATCCCCGTTATGTAATCCCACACGGGGGATTTGACAGATCCAGCCCAGATTATGTTTCTGCAGCCTCATGCACATCACCTTCAGCCTCCAAACTCCACGGATTACGTAATCCCCCCAAACAGAGCAGGAGATCTTCAGCCGTCCCTTTGAACCTCAGAGATCGAGTCTGATACGCACCGATGCGATAGGTTGAACCTCTGCACCAACCTCCTGCCGTCCACCAACCAGATCTGCAGGGAGGTGACGGGAAGCGAGTGGTTGAGCGTCACCATGGGGATCGGGGGAGATTCTCCGTCCTCGTGCACGGACGGCGACCTGGCCACCACTCTGGGGGCGACACTGAAAAGGGACAGACGGTCAGAGTGGGTTTTATTATCATCTGCTGCAGAGGAAAAGTGGAATCTGGTTTCTTCAAGCTGACGTTCGCTTTTCTTAGTCTAGGGGGACACCTAGTGGTGGAATCCCGTAAAACACCAGTCTGTGTTGTTGCTCCCACCTGCCCAGTCTGTACCCCCGCCCGCTGAAGGGGTGGAACACCTTCTTCTTGGGGACGTAGTTTTCCTCGGTGAAGTCCTCCATGCTGATCTCCAGCTCCTCCTCCTCCGCTCGGCTCTCCCATTCGGCCGGGAGCTCCCTGAGGAGGGAAAGATGGGCGCTGGAGTCTGGGCAGATTTATGATGAAAACGTGGCCTCATCTGTTTCTGCTGTGGTCTGGGGGGTCACACCTGATCATCATCTCTTATGAGAAGATACAAGTTTAAAATAAAACCCAATCAAATCCAGAGTCTGAACATCTGGAGGAGATAAAACTCGTTATGAGTTTATGCAAAAGTTTGACTCAGTAAAACTTTAAAACTTTATTAGAAAGGAGAAACAAGGAGAACAATTTGGCACTTTAATACTTTTAAATTCTAAAAACTTCCTTTTAAGAATGTCTTTTATTATTCCTTTTATTGCATTTTTATGTATTTTATTTCTTTTTGTATTTTTTTTTATTGTTCTTAATTTGCCTAATTTCTTTTTTAATCGTAAAGAACTTTAGTAACCTAAAGGAGTTGTAAAGTGTTTTATTTAAATAAAGTTTCATTCGTTCATTTAGAACAAATCTCATGTTTGTTGTAATCTGTGGTTTAGGGATAAAACAAACGATTATTTTAATAGTCGACTGATCACAGGTTAATATGTAACAGCCAGGACTGCTGCGATTAATCGATTAATTTTTCAATAAATCAAATAATTGAGGCAGCAATTAGTCGATTAATTTTCAATAAAAAGATTAATCGTAGCAGCTAGGAGCCGCGATTAATCGTTTAATTTTGGATTAATCGCGGTCTACCTGCTACGATTAATCGATTAAATTTTCAATGAATCGATTAATCGTTGCAGCTAGGACGCCGCGATTAATCGTTTAATTTTTCAATTAGTTGATTAATCATGAAAGCAATTACGCAACGATTAATTGATACATTTTCAGTTGTTAATCGTGGTAGCCAGGACTGCTGCAAAGAATTGATTAATTTTTTGATAGTCAATTAATCGCAGCAGCTAGGGCGCTGCGATTAATCAATTTTTCAATATTCGATTAATCATGGCATTTGAGAATCAGCAATTAATCAATTAATTTAGCCATTAATAAATTAATTGTGGCAGGTAGGGTCGCGATCAATAAATGTTTTAGCTTTATGCTAGCTGTTTTGGCTAACTTAGCCGTTTTTTAGTTTATTTGTTTTAGGCTAAATTAGCATTTAGCTAATATTTTAGCTAGCTATCAGCTTCATAGTTAATCACATCTTATCAGTTATATTAATCTGGGTTGTATTCATAGAAAATTAGTTTTAATAGATAAAATATTTGTTAAAAACATCACTTCTTAGTGGGATAATAACCTCTAATAGGAAGATTTAACTGATTTTGATTTAGTATTAAAAAGACTGTATTTTATTTTAAAAATAAAAGAAATTTTATATAAAATTACGGTTTTAAATCCTGAGATTTTTGCTCAAAATGGGGTTTATATAAAAAGCATCAATAGAAAAGAAATGATATAAAATAAACATCAAATGTCTTTAAGATTTTGCAGATCTTACCCTCTTTTAATCGCATCCAGAAAATGCTGGTTTTCCGGTACGGAGTAGCTGCGGAAGTCTCCATCGTTCACCGTGAAGCCGTCCTTCCACAGCCGGACCACCATCTCCACCTGAGGGAGGCGGAGCTTATTAAACACAAAAACAACAAACTCTCCACACTGACCTTTTTTATTTTAGCAAACGTTGAAATGCTTTCAATGTGTTCCAACATTTAGCTGACAAAAAAGAAGCTATAGTGGCATAAATATGAAAATAGTATTAATATTAATTATACTAATTTTAAATACAAAAGAATATGCATATTTTGAGAGTTTTTAACATGTTTTTGTGGCATTTTTCTGATGATATATAACAAAATTTAAGCTTAAACTGACATTTCTGAGTGTTTCATTCAAATCACAGTGAATTAGGAGCAGACGAGACAATTGTGTTTGAAGGAATTTGCATTTGTGACGTAAAATATTCTTTAACACATTCCATGAACGTCTTTGTTTTCCTCGTCTGAGCTCAAAACTGCACAGCTAATGTTAGTTTGGGGGCGTGGGAGGCTGTAAGCTAGCAAGAGAGCGTGTAAACAGATGGGTGTTGGGAAGAGGAGGCGGGCTTGCTCCACACCAATGGTCCAGCCCACAATTTCTAGTGAACTCCTGCTGAAACTACTTGATATTTGTATTAAAAATCTTGGCAAATTAAATTTCACGGCTTTGAAAATACATTCTATGATGATCATAGCGCAATAAAATATACAATTTAATCATTTTTTTTATGTTTGTGTGTTTTTAATTTACTGACATATTTTGATGAAAATAAAAATATTCCTCCAGATGTAATTTTTTTGAGTGAAGGCGCTCCCCACTTGTCTGTTATATATATATATATTAAATATTTCTCACATAATAAAGAAGCGTGAACCCATTCTGACCTTCGTATTCCCTGAAGCATCATAGCAGATCTTCTCCACCTCATCGAGGAGGTCTTCAACCGAGAAACTGCGGCTCATGGGGACTTCCTCTTCATTGTCTTTGCTGGAAACAAATGGAATAATGAGCGTAACTTGTAATCAGAGTACTTGAAATATGATGCTATTGTAATATTAGAGGCACAGATGTGTGGATTTTCCATATTATAACACATTATTTTATAGATGCTGACTTTAATGATGCAAAACATTAAAATAAACACGTGAAATTACATTTTTATTCATTATTTATTTATTTTTGGGAGAAAAGAATGTCAATTTATATATATATTTTAAGTAAAAATGTCCCCACTTACCACTGATCCTCTCTGTCACCCGAGTCATTCTCTTTCATGTCGGTGATCGTTTTCCATCTGATAAAACATAGAAACACGCAGGAATGAACGAGGCCTACCATGGCTACACACACCACGCTGCCTTATTATTATGGGATAGGCTTTATTATTAGTATACTAATACATAGAATATCCCGTGTTGCACACTGAGCGTGTGAATTTAAGGCACCAAAGAGGATCATTTTAAAGGAATCATCTGCCGCGCGCTCATTCAGGCACGCACGCGGGCGCAGATCAAAATAAAGCCACGGCTTACAATAAATAAATAAATAAATAAATAAATATAAATACAAAAAGCGCCAGATGTTTATTTTTTTTCTACGACGCTGAAGCCGAATTCCGATTTACCAGTTTCGACGTTAATCCCGGGCTGCACAACATCTGCAGACCCACAACTTACGACCAGCTGCTCTTCTGCTGAGCAAGAGCCGTGACGTCAGAGAGCCGGAAACTGGGTCGAGCTGTCGTAAAAACGGGCCGAGCGCTGCTGAGCTCAGCACCTCAGAAACAGATGATCTGAAGCTGCACAGCAGCAGTCTGTGCAGCTGAGACTCTCTCCGCTTTCTGTCCAGACGGACTGCGAGAGAAAAAAAAAACTTTTAAAGTTTGCTTTGATATTTAAAGTTTGTTTTGGTTTGTTTTTAATTAGAGGTTATGCAAAAACATGTATTTTTCTGCTGCTAAGACTTCTTTTCTCTGCGTTAAAACCATAGACTCTATATGAGAATAATTTATTTTTACAGTCAATGATTAAGACACATAATAACCACGGAGAACCCCCCAAAACAACATTTTCTGGGCTTTTAAAAATTAATCTTTCAATTTATTTATATATTTTTTCATTTAGCAATAGTGAAATAAAATTTAAAAAAATGAAAATAATAATAATAATAATAATTAGGTTAAATTGAAAATGATATTTTGTTGGCAAGACTGTAGCTAATTGGTTAATTGAAGTTTTTAAAAAACAACAACATAAAAAATTATATTATACTTTTTTGCTGTTTTTGGCTGTTTTGTCTCAGATATAGTGACACTAGTGTTCTTTTTAGTTATTGTCACTTGAAATGCTATTTTAAAAATGTAACAAATGTATAAATTACATATGTAATCATTGCTAAATAACAAGTTAAACCGGAAAATGCAAGACCTAATTTAGTTAACTTCTTTTTAAATAAAAATGCAACTTGTTAAAGAGGTTATAAATTATACTAACAAACTGTAAAACCACTAATATATATGTTCTTTGTTTCACTTATAAAAGAAGGATTTAATTATATATATATATATATATATGTTTTTTAGACATCATCTATCAATCAGTAAACAAAATGATCAGAAGAAGATTCTCTATTGGGAAACTAAAGTTGTTTTATTCTTCAAACTACCACAAATGATTTGAAATATGAAAAGTCCCTGCGTGTGCTGATGTGCATCCATCCTGTCAGTCAGATGAAGGACAGTTTTCAAACTGAAGCAGTCAATTTATATAAAATGAACCATAAGTTTTGTAAATTTAGTTTCCCCCATTTTGCAATAAGCTAAATCATTAAATTTCACCTGTAAAATCCCTGTTGGGTATCTGATAAGTTTGATGTTTCTCTCCTTAGTTTGCATTTATAGGGACAAATCAAACAAAATGTAAAAAGTAAACGTCCAGAGTAAACGTTCAATGTGTTGACCTGGAAATCAGTAATTAGGTAGTAATAATGTTAAATATGAAAGTAATTTTGAAAAATGCTTTTTTTAGTCAAGTTTAAACAAGTTCATATTAAGTTGTCATTACTGTATTTTTGATCATCCTTTTTTCTGACTCAGTTAATAACATTTTTGCATTTTAGACTTTAACTTTTAACTTCGTCTCACCATGAGCACCATTTCACATCTATGTGAATGTCAATTCAACATTTTTAAATTAAAAAAAGCAATAATTATTTATAGTTTTTATGTTTTCATTTGTTTTTAATAAAATAAAAGTAGGTGTTCTGAAATGTATTTTGTTCCCTTAAAAAACTTTTAAAATAAGTTTTTTTGGGGGAGAAAAAAACAATTAGTTTAACTTTAGTAAATATCACTAAAGTAGAGTCAATTAGACTGCATTTTAACGTGTTTTACTGAGTTTTTAAGCTAAAATTGAGCAAAATAAAAGCCCCTTCTGAACAGACTCCACCAGTTGGGAAGAGAGATAGTCAGAGATAGCAGGAAGAAATGGCGCCTCGATGCTGCGCTCACTGAAGCGGCGTTTGGACAGATTCACACAGAACCGTCCGCGGGAGCCAACATGGTCAACACGAGGAAAAGCTCTCGGATAAGATGCGACCCGTTCATCTCCTCCAGGACCAGGTCGTCGTCGAGACTCGAGCGAAACTCCGAGGATCACGTAAGCCGGGTTCTTTCCTCCTTTTCTGCCGGCGAGCTAGCTTGCTAGCCGGCTAGCTTGACTGCAGCGCTGGCCTCCCGCAGCTCCAACTATCGGCTCATTTACGGACAGTTCGAGCAGAAGTCGGACTGACACCCGCACAGTCACGCAGATACACGCCCAAAGACCCGGGACGGTGGGGTTTCGCGGGTGTCACGGATCGTACAGCTGTCAAAATGCAAGCTAGCGATTACAACTCTTGGCTAACCCCAAGTTGAGTTCCCTTTGTGTTTGCCAGTTTCCCTCTCAGCTGATCTGTTTCCCCGCTGTCTCCGAAATGAGCCCGTGAAATAAAACCAAACGACGGATTATTTTGAGCAACACTCCCCGAATGTTTGACCAGCACCGTTTCTTTAACCATAACAGAGAAAGCAGAAGTTAAACGGGTTTCTGGGCAGCTGCTAGCCGACTATTAGCTTGTCTAACTGTGGGGGAAGGGAGTCCGAGGTTCACAACAGTTGGCTGGCTCGAGTCCCGCATTTAGCAAGTCTGAACTTGGTGAACTTTCTGGTGTAAATAAAATTAAACTAACACCTTATTTATTTGTTTATCTAACCCAGAATGCATTTCAAACTCGTCCAGCTGTTGCGGCTGAATCGTTTAGTCTTCTCCTAAAAGCTTTTGTTTTGAAGTCGTCTGACCTACAAGATGTCAGTCTTTGTTTCAGAATGTAAACACTGAGATTATGAAGGCACAAGCGTCTGCTCCGCCTTCAAATTTCGCCTTTTTGTGACAACAAATCGTGTTTTTCCACAGATTACACTGTAATTTATCTACACAGTAACAACTTTCACAAGTTTTTGTTTTGTTTAAGAAGTTTCAAACGCTAACTCTGCGTTACTGAGAAGATTTAATCTGGATAAAAGTAAATAAAAATCCCCAAATAGGATTCATTTTGTTAAAACAATTTGTAATTTATTTGTTGTGACATACATTATCGAAGAAAACTGCTTGTTTGTGATGGCAATAGCAACGACAATCCAGACTTTTGAATTTAAATAAAACTTTATTTATAACACAATTGTTACAAAACACTTGTTAGTCTTAGTTTCAGAATGTAAACACAGATTATGAAAGGTACAAGCGTCTTCTCCGCCTTTAAACTTTGCTTTTTTGTGACACCAAATTGTGTTTTCCAAAGATTACACTATAATTTATCTACACAGTAACAACTTTCACAAGTTTTTGTTTTGGTTAAGAAGTTTCAAACGCTAACTCTGCTAGCTAGCGGTCAAGGGTTAAGGTGGAAAATAAGGACACTCATGAATAAATAATTAAATATCTCGTCAGCGTTTTGAATCGATACAAGTATCACCAAATTAAATATTGCGATATATCAGTGGATCGATAAATCCCTACACAACTACTTTACATTGATAGATAATAATAAAACATAAACACTCATTTCACACGAACAATCAGTGCATAAAATCAAATGAGAACATGTTGACATGTAAAAGCTACTTACAAACTAAGTTTAAAAAAAGAGTTTTTATTTTATTTTTATAAAGCCTCCATAGTGGATGAATCCCTCAAATCCTCCGGCAGGGTCTTCTATAGCCGAGGGTCCTCAGTGCTGAGACTTTTTAAATTTGTCTGATGTTGTTTGTATGTATTTATGTGCAACAAAGCACAAAAACGGATGCACATTGCTGCATTGCCCACATGTACTTTAGGTGTCTAAATAATGTTGTTGGTTGCATGTGTTAAATCTAATCCTAGCTTTTCCTCTGTGGTCCTTAAGGCCAAGAAAAAGCACGTATGTGTAAAAACATACGTCCTTCAGGATCATCTACTCTTTGCAGATGATGTCCTGTTGGCTTCATCGAGCCAGGACCTCCAGCATGTATTGGATCAGTTTGTGGTTGAGTGTGAGGGTCGGCACCACTAAATCTGAAGCCATGGTTCTTGAAAAGTAGTTTCTGGGTGGATGGAGTACTCCACCCTAAGGGGGAGGAGTTTAAATATCTTAGGGTCTTGGTCACTAGTGAGGGAAGATTGGAGCGTGAGATCGACGGGCAGATTGGAGTGGCGTCTGGTCCGGTGCGGTCACTGTTGCGGTGAAAAGAAAGCTGAGACAGAAAGCAAAGCTCTCAATTTACCGGTCGATCTTCGATCCAGTACTCACCTACAGTCATGAGCTCTGGGTCACGGCTGAAAGAGCGAGATCCCGACTACAATCAGCTGAAATGAGTTTCCTCCGGAGGGTGTCTGGGTGCTTAGAGATAGAGAAGCTCGATCACCCGGAGAGTTGCTGCTCCTCCACATCCAGAGGAGCCAGTTGAGGTGGTTCATTCCTCCTGGACGCCTCCCTGGGGAGGTATTCGAGGTATGTCCTACTGGGCGAAGCCTTGGGGAAGACTCAGGAGACGCTGGAGAGTCTCTCGGCTGGCCTGGGAACGCCTCAGAGTTCCTCAGAGGAGCTGGAGGAAGTGACCGGGGAGAGGGAAGTCTGGGCATCTTTGCTTGGATGAAGTTGGATGAATCTTTGAGTGTTCGTCCATTTATTCTTTCTATTCATGATTTAGTTGCTTATGGCTACAATGAAATTGAAAGCTGGCGGAGCAGCATGAAGGAAAAGTGTGAAGGGCATCAACAACATCTGCAGCTTTTATTTGGATGCTCAAAAGCGTGTATTGCACACAAAAGGTGTATATTATTTATTTCAACTTCCTTATGCCCCTAAAATCTAAAGCCTTTATCACTAAAAGAGAGATTTCGTCCAGTTTTTAAAACTACACTTTATTGTTTAGAGAAACACTTTGTTTTTGTTGCTATTAAGTAATTCATTTATATAATATTTATTTAAATATTTACCATAACTGAAAATTAACAGTGTATCAAGTTTATGTATTTAAAGACAGTAGAATACACAAGTTCCTTTCAAAATAAAAGACAGCTGCTAGTGTAATGTTGGCAGTAGCACAGAAAAATCAAGTTATTTTACTAAAATAAGATCTCCTCAGTTTAAAAATGGAAACACAAGTGACAAAACTTAAATAATCTATAGTTTTTTCATAGGATTTACATTTTTTTTTTCAGCCAAAGAGTTGCAATATGTGGTCCAAAGCTTCGGTTTGCAGACTAAATGTATTCATTATTGTGTGACTTTACTCGCGAACATGCCGACGTTTTCTGCAGATTTATGCAGACTTCTGTCCGTCCTCCTCACAATGGCTGCTTGTGTCCCTGCAGAAGGAACCCGGCAGCGATGCGAGCACCCCCAGCAGCCCACGGTTGGGGCCGCCGTCCAAACGGACGCGTCGGCAGACGGCCTCGGAGCGGAGCTCCAGCGACACCTCGCCGTCGCCGCAGGCGAAGGGCCAGAGGGTCAGCTGGGACATTCCCACCTACCGCACCAGGTCAGCTGTTGAGGCTTTTTACATCACTTACATTTTTAAAGAAACATGTTTAATTTTCTCTGTTATCTTCCAGACTGTCTTCTCGCATAATGCAAAACGGGCACGGTAATACAGTTTTCTTTTAAATCAAATGTGTTAGAATTCTGTTTAAAAACGCGTATTTACAGCTGATCTACCTGTGACGCTGCAGCTCTGAGAAGTCGCAGAGGTGAGGACGGCGGAGGTGGAGATCGCTCCCATATTAACGGCCACGTGGAGCTGAAGAGGAGCTGCCGGGTGAAGAAGAGCCAATTCGAACACCTCAATCAGAGCCTGCTGTTTGACCAGCTGGTGAACAGGTAGATCCCACCATTTCTGCAGAGATTAGTCGCTGTAACACAGGAGTGTCAAACTCAATCACACAAGGGGCCAAGATCCAGAACACATCTTAGATCACGGCCCGAACAGGATAAACATTTATTTGTCCAAACAGTTGGATATGAAAGAGTTAAACCAGATAGATGCTTTTATTTTGACGTTCTGTCTCCCCAGCACGGCCGAGGCGGTCCTCCAGGAGATGGACAACATCACCAGCATCAGGCAGAGCCGCGAGGTGGAGCGACTGCGCATGTGGACCAGAGACACGGAGGAGGTGAGCGCAGTTCCGCCGCCGGAACCGCCCCGCCACCCGATCTGTGGGGATGTGGACGTGGGTGATGGCATCAAAGTCCCCTTTTCGCAGGAAAACATGGACATGTACTCCCGGGTGAAGCGCAGGAAATCCATGCGGCGGTGCACGTTCAACATGCCCGCGCACCACAAAGTCATGGGGAAAACGGAGGAGGAGGAAGAAGAGGAAGAGGAAGAAGGGACAGAAGGTCTGCTTTTTATGAATCAGTTTTGTAGAAATTAGATTTGGATCTGTATAGATCCTGTGTGTTGATATAGTGACCTCTAGTGGTGCAAATTGTTACTGCTGAAATGAGATCTCTATTTTTTCATAAATTACAACTTTTAACTCTGTCTTTTATTATTAAGAGTCTCATGGTGAAGAAGAAGAGGAAGATGCAGAGGAGGATGACGAAGATGATGAAGGGGATGAAGCTGAGGAAGCAGAAGAAAACGACCGACCGTATAATCTGAGGCAGCGGAAGACGGTGCAGAGATACGAGGCTCCACCGATCGGTAAACACTCAACTTTTTAAAGATCTTCTCTGGTAAAAGTTGTGTTTTTAACGTGTTTGTGGTATTTTCTGATGATATTTAAAGAAATTTAAGCTTAAAAAGGTATTTCTTTCTTCAAATTGTTATGAAACAGGAGCAGACAGAAAAAAAACTTATTTGTGGCAAAGAACATACAAGCTTCCTGCTCCTGACTATTTTTATCAGCTAACCACTCCCCTCTCCGTCACAGAGCCCGTCAACAGAAAACAGAGCAATCCTTCACTTTTTGACACACACCGATCGCCAGCGAGAAGAAGCCATATAAGGTACTGAGAGTCGCTCGTCAAGACCTCAGAACTTTAAGAACTTTATTACAATAACCATCTGTTCTGCAGAGTGAAGAAACACGCCATTCACAGCAGTGACACAACCTCTTCCTCTGACGAAGAGCGATTTGAGCGGAGGAAGAGCAAGAGCATGACCCGGGCCAGGAACAGGTGACGGTTTTATTCCATCCTCGTCTAACCCTTCGGTAATGAATGACAGGCAGGTGGCAGTCAGGTGGCAGTCAGGTGGCAGTCAGGTGGCTGTCAGGTGGCTGTCAGGTGGCTGTCAGGTGGCTGTCAGGTGGCTGTCAGGTGGCTGTCAGGTGGCTGTCAGGTGGCTGTCAGGTGGGAGTCAGGTGGCAGTCAGGTGGCAGTCTGGTGGCAGTCTGGTGGCAGGCCGCTCGGGCACATTTGGAGGTTGCATTGTGGCAGTCTGGTGGCAGTCTGGTGGCAGTCTGGTGGCAGTCTGGCGACAGTTCCGTGGCAGTCTGGTCGGTGGCCGTTCGGGCACATTTAGAGGTTGCACGGTGGCAGTCCAGAGGCATGCATATTGACGGATTTCAGTTGATGCTGAGAAGAATACGAAGAAGACAGAACATTGTTCTTTCGGTGGCATTTGATATGGACGGCCTCCTCCAATGATTTTCAAAAAAATCTCGCTGCGGTTTGAAATCTCTAAGATTCTGTCGCTGCCTTCCTGTCGCACGGTGGCGGTTGTTAATGTGACCATTGCATTAGTTAACGCTCTGTGTCAGTCACTTCCATCGTCTTTCAGGATGTTTCTATCCATTTCTCACTCTTACCCCGGGCTCACAATGCATCCGGTGCAGCTGCCGGCGTCTTTACGCAACTTGAAAAGTGCGACAGGCTAGATCCAGTCTGAAGCCTCTGTCTTGAAATTTTGGAGTTGGAGCACTTTTTTGTGAAGCTGGGGCTATTAACAACCTAAACAAGAAATCATGAAAGCGAGTGTAAAGTGCGACCGGTACATTTTTCAAAATAAAACCTATTTTCTGCTATACTCTCTGTTTTCACCATGGTGGAAACATTACATAATTTCCGCTAACACGGGTTCACAAAGTGTGAGGTAGAGCTTCATATCGGTCATTTACCATCATGGAGAACAAGAGGTTCAGTGCCACCCCCATACTTTATGAATATAAGGATAACTGCTTGTGCTGCAGCAGGACTGTAGCCAATGTGAGTCACCTGCCGTAGATGGACCGCTCTGGTGGCTTCACCTTAGCTGGACTGGATGCAGTGTGAGTCCAGATCTGTACATTTCTTCACTTCCTTTACCTCCTCAGATGTTTGCCCATGAACCTGACTGCGGAGGACCTGGCCAGCGGCGTCCTCCGTGACAGAGGGAAAGTAGGGGCCAGCTTGGCCGACGTGGACCCCATGAACCTCGATAATTCAGTAAGTGGGGATAGTAATAAGAATGTATTTAAACTTCTGAGCGTTCTCCGTCATGTAATTCTGAAATGATGCATCGTTGTAGGTGAGATTCGATAGTGTGGGAGGCCTCAGTTACCACATCCAGTCACTAAAAGAGATGGTCGTGTTCCCTCTGCTCTATCCGGAAGTCTTTGAGAAGTTTAAGATCCAACCTCCCAGGTGAGACTCCCCCGTCTTTGTCCTCGGATAATTATCTGATTGGGTTTTTGTGGCGCTCATGTTTGTCTGCGTTCCTTTGTAGAGGCTGTTTGTTTTACGGCCCGCCGGGGACGGGGAAGACCCTGGTTGCTCGAGCGCTAGCTAACGAGTGCAGCCAGGGGAACCGCAAGGTTTCCTTCTTCATGAGGAAAGGAGCCGACTGTCTCAGCAAGTGGGTGGGGGAGTCGGAACGGCAGCTCCGCCTCCTCTTTGACCAGGTGGGTGACCCGGACTTTGGGGTATAAACAATCCTCACCTTGTCGCAAAACGTAAACATCCTAGTATTCTAAGAAAATACGTGTGCAAAAGCAAACTCTCCAAGCATCATTTGGTACTAAGGAACTCTTGTTTTTGCTCAGGCTTACCTGATGAGACCTTCCATCATTTTCTTTGATGAGATTGACGGTTTGGCTCCGGTTCGGTCCAGCAGACAAGACCAGATACACAGGTACCACTGACGAATACGCGGAAATTTGAGATCTTTTCTCTAAAACTCAAATATTTGTAACGTTTGTATACTAGTTAGTATAGTTAAAAATGCACCCTAAAATTGATAAGAATAATGTTTGACTTACAGTATATAAACAAGCTAAATGTATACAATACTGTCACAGGAAGTAAAGGAATTTTCAAAGTAAAAGTGTCTGGGAAGGTTTTCATTTTCAATAGTTTTTGCAGATTAGAAATTTAGAAGTTTAGTTTACTGAAATCATTTCTGAGGAGTCAGTTTTGTGATTATCAACAAACCTTTAAATATATTCATGGGTTATGTTTTCATCTTTTATAGTAATGTAAAACAAGTTTGGAGTTTAGTTAATATTTTAGCAACATGCTAAAATATTAACTAAAATATTAACATGCACGTTTTTGATTGAACTTTGAGGGTTTAAACAAAGAAAGGTGTGAACATTTTCACGTCTGTCTGAGAAAAGTGTAGAAAGTGTGCAGTGAGGAGTCTTAAATCATCTTTGACCCCTCTATAATGTGTCAGTTTAGATTAAAGGAGTATTTTCTCTTACTACCTTCTTTTTACCGATACAGCTGAATATTCGGATATTTGCGAACTGTCCCCAAAAATTCACGTTTGAATATTTGATATGTTCAAGATTGCTAATTTACAATCTTTATAGTAGTGTAGTAAGAATACACTTCAGGGACAATTTATTTATTGCTCTAAAATGCAGAATAATGCTGGATTTTAAGTTTATAAACTAAATAAACAAAATAAAAGTGTATGTGAAGCTTCCCATTTTGTGTTTTTGTAGTTGAACAAAGTGAGACTGCAGTTCAGTTTACTGACATACAGTGGGACAAAAAACATATTTATAGTCAGCCACTAATTGTGCTAGTTCTAAAAAATATGAGATGGGCCTGTCATTTTCATCATGAACTAGGAGAGACAAAATGTCAAAATAAAATCCAGAAAATCTGATTCTCTGATTAAAGAATTTATTAGTAAATTATGATGGAAAATAATTATTTAGTCAGATTTTTGTCTCTCACAGACACTATCCTGTCCTCCACTCATTATTAATGTCACCTGTTTATCTATATAAAACCTCAAACACTCCACTATGTCCAAGACCGAAGAGCTGTCTCAGGACACCGATACCTCTCATCTTTTTAACTCTAACTAAATACTTTTTTTGGAGCATCTGTTAAAACATCTGAAATGATCTGACTGGTTTCTGCTGGTTTCCAGTTCTATTGTGTCCACTCTTCTGGCGTTGATGGACGGCCTGGACAGCCGAGGGGAGATAGTGGTCATCGGTGCTACAAACAGACTTGACTCTATCGACCCGGCACTCAGGAGGCCTGGACGCTTTGACCGGGAGTTTCTGTTCAGCCTGCCCGACAAGAAGGTCAGAGTTGAAGAAAACAGATTGTTTGAGGATTAAGTTTGTTTTATTTGATCCAAATAAACAGCTGAGAGGAGGTGTGATGGCTGGCTTTCAATCATTGTTTTCTCCTCGCAGCAGGATCTCTGCTAATCAAAGCTAATCAGGCCGTCGCCGCCGGAGCCGACTGTAAATGATTCTCATTGTAGTTCTGGTGCATGCTGGGAACACCAAAGCTGCACAATCACATGAAATTTAATTAACTAAAGAACCCTTTTAGGGAACCTGATTTCTTTTTGTCTTATTGTGTGAATGCCTTGTGATTCTGTTTCTCTTTCTTATTATTACTTTGTCTTCCGAACTCTTTTTGGCTCAATCATACGTTCAATGATTTGGGAAATCTTGGTATTAAGATATTCAGGTCGTTAAGGACATTATCGCTTGTATTTTTGGTATTCGTGAACTTTATGGTTTTCACGATTTTATGCATTTTTTCTGCCCCATTGAAATGAATGTGAATTTTTCAAATTTCAAAAAACATTCAGCATGTTCAGGAAACTCATGCTTTTACTTTTGGTGTTGTTACATCAAATTTCACGCATTGTTTGTTTTTTTTTTTTTTTTTACAATTTTACGCACTTTTAAAATATTTTTTTCTTCATGCGATTCATCATATTTTATTTTTTCAAAACGTTCAGCATGTGAAGGACATCAATGCTACTGAGGTTTTTAAGGCTAATTTTGACTTTAGCTAACATTTTAGCAACATGCTAATATTTTTGGATAATTTAGCATCTAATGAGGTTTTTTTTGGGGGGGTATTCTTGAGTTAAGCTAATATTTTAGTACAATGCTAACATTTTTCTAATTTGGCATCTACTAAGGATTTCTTTAGCTAATTTTGAGTTAAGCTAATATTTTAGCACAATGCTAATATTTGACATCTACTCAGGTTTTTTGTGTTAATTTGGAGTTTAGCTAATATTTTATCATGTGTCAGCTTTTTTTTTGGCTAAGTTGGCATCTACTGAAATTTTTGGGGGCTAATTTGGAGTTAAGCTAATATTTTAGCATGTGTTAGCTCTTTTGGCTAAGTTGACATCTACTCGGGTTTTTTTAGTCAATTTGGAGTTAAGCTAATATTTTAGCAACATGTTAGCTTTTTTGGCTAACTGGAATCTACTGAGGCTTTTTGAGCAACTCTGGAGTTAAACTAACGTTTCAG
Source organism: Oryzias melastigma (assembly GCF_002922805.2). Taxonomy (NCBI): domain Eukaryota; kingdom Metazoa; phylum Chordata; class Actinopteri; order Beloniformes; family Adrianichthyidae; genus Oryzias; species Oryzias melastigma. The sequence goes on along the minus strand of NC_050535.1, from coordinate 2,214,567 downwards.
CAACATTACATTTTTTTTTTTTTTTCCATGAAATACTTCAAATTCTTTGTGCACTTTCTGCAAATTATGCAAGTTTAGTATCGATACGTTTTCATGACATTCAGTTTCTTCAGCAAACTGCTTCAGCATCCTTAGCGACCACATTCATTACAAAGCATTCACACTATCATTATCGCAGGTAATGCAACTTCTCTAGTTAGATCCTAAAATTGCTCGTTATTATTGTGTTTTTTACGTTTTATCTTCCTTTTCTTTGAAGGCCAGAAAGCAAATTTTGAAGATTCACACCAGAGACTGGAACCCCAAACTTTCTGAGCCATTTCTGGATGAACTTGCAGAAAAATGTGTCGGTAAGAGTGATGCTAGCTTCATTCAGACCCACAGGGTCCAGTGCAAAGCTTCATCTATCCGCCTTTTCGCAGGCTACTGCGGCGCCGACATCAAAGCACTTTGCACGGAGGCAGCCTTGATGGCGCTGCGCCGCCGCTACCCCCAGATCTACGGCAGCAGCGTCAAGCTGCAGCTGGACGTCACGTCTATCGTCCTGGGGCCCGGTGACTTCAGCAAGGCCATGAGGACGATCGTGCCGGCCTCCCAGAGGGCCCTGGCTCCGCCGGGGCGAGCCCTGTCCCCCGTCCTCAGGCCTCTGCTGGACGGCTCCTTCTCATTGGTGCTGAAAGCTCTGCTCAGAGTCTTCCCCCACGCCCAGCCCACCGACAGGGACAACACACAAGGTTGGATCTGTGAGCCCACAGTCATTTCAACCTTCTCACACTGAATGGGATGTAAACTTCTGTCTCCTCTTTTTGAAGGCGGTGACAATCATCTGCTCGAAGAAGATTTGTACAGCGATGACAATGAGGACGGCTCTGCCTCCATCTATGAAGCCCAGCCAGCTGCATCCCCAAAGAGTCAGCCCTCCTCCTCCTCTGCAATGCACAGAACCTTCCTCCACTTCTCCTCGTACGTCTTTCAAACCACATTTCTGTTTAGATAGAGAAAGGATCACGTTGATCTTAATCGGAGAAATCTGATCTGGAAACAGAAACGTTTTTAACATGTTCTTGTTGCATCTTTCTCATGATGGAGGACATTTATACAGAAAATTAAGCTTAAAATTGCATTTCTGAATATATCACTTTTTTCCAAGTTGTTGTAAATCAGATCAGATTTGTAACGTAAAAATACTTTCTGCTTCATTCTAATTAGAGGTCAATCAATTAACGGCCAGGTTGATTATCGGCGCCGATATTTGTCATTTTGACAGGATTCTAATAATCCGACTGGCTGATTTTAAACTATTTTGGCTCAAATGATCTAATTGACACAACAATCACTAATGAATTGCATATAAACATCCCAATGTTCTTTGTGTGGTTTATTTGAACTTCTCCAGTGGTTTAATGTGGTTCATTAGTCGTCCATCTGTGAAAATTTTATGTGAAAGACTAAAACTTTTCTCGTGTTTTCCACGTCTATTCACGTATGACCAATTGTCATACGTAGTGGCTGTGTGACACGACCTTAACACAATCCTCGGCATATATTCAGACTTAAACCACCTTGTAGCTGCATTCAAATAAACTAACGTGTATTTTTCTAAATTTTTATATCAGTTTTTCACTTCTGCTCCAAATAAACATCAGCCGTCTTCTTCTAATCGGCCCTGAAAAAGACAAAAATAATCCGTATTGATTGATCTTGTGGCTCTTTAAGATCAAATCTTTCGAGTTTGAGCGTTTGCTCCGTTTATAGATGACCGTAGAGTAACTGGGATCTTCTTTCTGCCTCCAGCTCTGCCCTCCAGCAGCCCACGTCCTACCGGCCCCGGCTGCTGCTGGCGGGGGCCCCCGGCTCCGGACAGAGCTCCCATTTGGCCCCTGCCTTGCTGCACCACCTGGACAAGCTGCCAGTGCACCGCCTGGACTTGCCCACTCTGTACTCCATCAGCGCCAAGACGCCGGAGGAGTCCTGCGCTCAGGTGAGACGCCGCAGGAAGCTGCTGATGCGGGTTTCAGGAGCAAATCAACCGGATTGTCGATGCTTTTTCAGGTTTTCCGTGAGGCCCGTCGGAGCATGCCCAGCGTGGTGTACATGCCTCATATCTCGGAGTGGTGGGACACCGTGAGCGACACTGTGAGGAGCACCTTCATCACGCTGCTGCAGGATGTGCCGTCCTTCAGCCCCGTTCTCTTCCTCGCTACTGCGGAGACGCCGTACTCTAAGCTCTCTGATGAGGTATGTCGCCGCGTGAGTCGATGCTTCAGCACTCAAAGGAAAAAAAAAAAGACATTTGAAGGAAGTTTTATTTTGAAAAACGATTCCATTCTTTCCACCACATCTGTCGCAGTAAACGAAAAAACCTCAAGCTAATAAAAGCAGAGCTCTAGACTAACTTTTTGAACTGGTTGTTTCGGTGCGCCCAAGTTTTTTTCTTAGTAGCTCCAGCACTAAAGTTTGATGCTCCGACCTTCTCGACCTCTTTACATTTAACTCAGCACTTTTATATTGTCTCTTTCCTTTTATTTGCTCTATTAAGACTTGAAAACGATGAACTTACAAACTGGTAAACATGAAGCCTTTATTTGAAACACAGTTCTACAATAATGACAAAGTAGTAAATTTATATAGTTTATAAAAATTTATAAAAATGGACAGTTTGAAAAAGCTTAAATTTGTGACAGGAAGTGAAATGGGAGGAGCCAAAGTCTCCTTGCTCCACCCCATTCTGAAGCATCCATCTGTAGACAAATAGATCCATGAACGTCTTTGTTTTCCTGGTCTGAGCTGGAATCTGGATCTCAACTGTTCGTCTGGATAGAAACGATGTTGATCACTATTTTAGTTTCACTGTAATGTTAGCTTAGGGGTGTGGGGGGCTGTAAGATAGCAGGAGAGAGAATAAACAAAGATCTTATGAGAAATCAGTGCGAGGTTACGTCATACCAACAGCCCCGCCCACAACTTGGAGGGGAATTTCTAATGAACTTCTGCTGTATAATAATAATCATTCTTATCGGAGGTTGTTACATCTGCACGGACGTACAGGAAGGAGACTTTTTTATGATTTTATGTTAGATTATGTGTGTTTTTCTCTTCACAGAATAACTAGGTGCACCTAGTGACACATAATGTTTTAGATACTTTACAGAAGATTAAGACGAACTTTAACCTCAAAGGTTTAGAGGAAATGGAAAAAAAACTGGCAGATTCGTGAAAACATTGTGACATTAAACCAATCCGTCGTCTCAAAAAGGTTGTGGACCACTGTGTGAATTCATAAGTAGATTTATTCAGAATTATTGCTTTTCACTAGAATTTAAGGACAGAAAAACCCACTTTGATCTCATTTTTTCATTTAAAGTCGGCTCTGATTTCCTGGTGTTCTAATAGAGAAGAAATTATGTTCTTCACACAATTATGTATTTTTTTGTTATCCAAATGTAAATTTGGTGCAAACCTTTTCCCTTTAACTCTCATTAATGTAATTAAAATTTAGAAAAAAATGGATTTGTGTTGAAAAATGACCCTTGAAGTGATTAAAACTCCTCAAAGGTTCAGAAGACTTGAAAAACTAAATTTAAAAACTGAGTCTGTGATCCCTTTTCTGCTGCTATATAAGCTGTCAGATGAAACCTGCTTTAGAGAGTCACCAAATGTGCATTTCTAACAGTGGAGCACGCATTGCTGGTTTTTGCGCTGATCCTGGGAGGCCCGGGCGTCCTGCGGTTAGCGAAGCTCTAAGTGATTTGCTGGTGTCGTCGTGCTCTGGCTCACAGAACACGGCGACAGCTGCTGTCTCAGCTCCAAACCTCAGCAGGGAGGAGGCAGCATCTCCACTCACAGCGGCGCCGCCGGCTCGGGTCCAGCTTCAGCGCTTGTCCCGTAGACGCCGCCTTCTGCCATAGATCCGCTCTTCTCTGTGAATAAAAACCGCTAAAGGCGTCTCAAAAGATGTCATTTATTATAAACATTTGACTGTTTTTCAGTCAGATTAGTTATTTTAATTTTAAAATGCATTTTTTTAGCAAAACAATTGTGCTTTTGATGTAAATATTTAACTTTTTCAGTATTTTATCTTTTTGTTTTTACTAAAATATTCTAATTGTTTTTTTTTTAACTCAAAAAGACCTCCACTTTGGTTATTTTGATTGTTACAGTCACACTGGGTATTTTTTTGTCTGACTTATCTGTTATTTTCAACACATTTCCTCATTTTTTTTCATGTTTGCTTTTTGATTTCACTAAAAATTCTGCCTATAGTTGTTTTTTTTTTTTGTTTTTGGTTGTAAAGAGGTCCAATTTGGTTATTTTGGTTGTTACAAGACGTTTTCTGCCGTCCATTTCAACACATTTAATCAATTAAACCTTTTTTCCATGTTGCTTTTTGTTTTTATAAAAAAATTCTGTCTATAGTGGGTTTTTTTCATCTTAAAATTTGTTAATTTGGTTATTTTGATTGTTGCAGTCACACAGGACATTTTTGCTGGTATAATATTTCATTTTCAAGACATTTCCTTATTTTTTTCCACATTTACTTTTTGTTCTCACTAAAAAAATCTGTTTATTTTGGTCATAAAGACATTTACTTTGGTTATTTTGGATGTTGCAAGACGTTTTCTGTCATTTTCGACACATTTCCTTATTTTTTCCTTTGTCTGAATGTGTCTAGAAACCTCTATAGTGTGGAAAATATTGTCTTCTAGCCGCCTCTGGTCGTTTCTTTGTCTTTTATTCCTTTTTTTGCTCTTTTTGTGAGAACCAGCAGAGAAGTGAAGGAAAAGCAGTTTAATTATTCTCGGTAAAGAATGGAAGTTTAAGTATGCTACTTAACATGGTCAGAAAACAAAGTCTTTAGGACACCATTTTTCTAATTGACTGGAACATCCCAAACACTTCTAATCCAAATTAATCCAATTTTCACCAAAAAAAAAAAAAAAATTCAATTTATTTCTCCTCTTTCATTTCAGCGGAAGCAAGTTAATGAATTCAATCAGGGTTTTGGAACGGCAGTTTGTGGGGAAGGAAGCGTCTTTCAAGGAGTAAAAGTCCATAAAAATGACATTTTAATTTGTTTAAACGCAGCAAAGGTCTAAAGTTCAGTTCTTGTGAACGTATAAGGAATCAAACTGTCAGATGGAGCTTTTATTTTGGTAAATTGATGTTTGTGACATGAATATTTAACAGCCTCATGTCTTCATTTGTTTTTTTTGTTTTGTTTTATTTCAGTTTTACATCCCGCAGAGTTTAGTTTTAGCTTTTCCTTCCAGATGTTCTCCGTCACGTCACTTCAACTCTTTCCACTTTAGTTTTTGCAGGAAACATTCATCTTCTCTCTGGTTCCCGTCACATTTTTTCTCAGACTGTCAGAATACGTTCCATGTAACGTGATGCTAAAAGCTGTTTGTGTTTTTGTCGTAAATGCAGGTGAGGAGTATGTTCCAGAGGACCTACGGGGAGGTGGTCATCCTGTGTCCTCTGGGAGAAGAGGAGAGGAGGAACTTCTTCTCGGACCTTCTGCTGGTTCAGGCGGCGCGACCTCCTCCACGCCTCAGGAGTTCAGGTGCTCCCTCAGTGTTGGTGCTGCTGTCAGTCCCAGAAGGCTTTGCTGCTTGACCAAAACTTGATCGGTTCTGAACGTGTCGATCGCTCGAGGACGTTTTCTTCGTTTTAGACCCACTCTGATGAAAATAATGTTTTGTGGCATTTTCTAGGGTTCCTGCAGAGTCTTAAAGAGTCTTAGAAGTATTGAATTTATCAAATTGGAAATAATACGTCTTGAATTGAAATATCTGATCCTAAAAAATGGTCCGTTTCATATTTCTCGTCAAAAACATATTTTTTTTCACCTATAAATTTCAAGAGGATCTGGTTGCAGACAAAAACATGACCCCAAGATGGCGCCAGAGCCTCATCAGCTGAACATCCTAAACTGAAGTTCACGCTCTTCACTTAGAAAAACACCAGTTAGAGTTACGGTGGGGAATCTTTTAGCATAGATACGCAAACTCAGCTTCCAGTTACGAATTCGGCTAATGATGAGTTTACTGATGAGTTTTGGCGCCGTCCAGGTTCCCTTCATAAGTTATTTGGTCAAATAGAAGAGCAGCAGAACCGTTCGTTAGTGCGCTAATCAACAGGGCAAGATGCTACAGTTTTGATCACGTTGAAATGTAGATTTAACAGGGCGTGGATGGAACAGGTATCCAGCCAGCTGCTAATGCTGTCATAGTAGCGGATGCTAGCTAGCTAGCTAGCTGCTTGTGCACCATCTGCACTGACTTTGTTTTTCATTTAAATTGTCTGAAATTCGGTCTGAATTTTTCATACACAGTCTTAAAAAGTCTTAAATTTAGCTTGAATAATCTTGCAGGAACTCTATCTTTATTCAAATTGATGTTAATCATGACCGGATGATGATAAAGATCTGTGACGTAGAACGTAGTAGACTTCAGTTCAGTAGTTTCAAAAGCCACGCCCCCTCAGAGGAGATTTTGGAAACGGAGGCTTCAGATCAACATGAAAAATGGCTTTTTAAGACTTTTAGGTAAGACCCTTTTGAGCAACACATAACAATACATATCGCGATACAAACATATAACAAAACAAATCGCGGCACAAATATCACTATACATATCATGATTTACACATAATGATACATATCGTGACACCCACTTATAACAATACGCATCGCGACACACGTATCACGATACATATCATGATTTACACATAATGATACATATCGGGACACCCACTTATAACAATATGCATCCCAACACACGTATCACGATACATATCGTGGTTTACACACAACGATACATATTGCGACACACATATAACCGTAAATATCGTGACACGTATCGCGATACATATTGTGTCATCAGTCTCTACTTTCTAATAAACTCCTGTTGCTCTGCAGACTTTATGGCCAAGAAAACATCTTTTTAGATTTTGGCTAAAAATGGTTTAATTAAGAGACCACTATGACGCTCTCAAATTGTTTTAAAGCTGATTGGAGTGATGATCGTTTTAATTGGTGCTCCGTTTTGACCCCTTCGATCTGTTGCTTTTCCCCAACAGAAAGCTGTAAAGAGGTGCTTCCGGTGGCCGAGGCTCCAGGCCAGAGAGTCCTGTCCGTGGAGGAGCAGCGCCGCCTGGCCGAGCAGGAGGAGAACACGTTACGGGAGCTGAGACTCTTCCTCAGGGACGTTACCAAGCGCCTGGCCACCGACAAGCGTTTCAGCATCTTCAGCAAACCCGTGGACATCGAGGAGGTGAAGCGACAACTTGCTGTCCCGCTTTAGTCGGAGGAGGGGGAAATAATCAAATTAGACTCTTTTGTACAAATAAAAAAATATCATAAAGTTCAGTAGGAGGACCATCAGATTCTCCTTTATGTCGGTTTTGACTCCACCCACTTAACATGTTATGGGCCAAAGCTGATATTCAGATATTTGAACTACGGTTACATCGTATTTGACGCTCAAAACGTGCAGCAGGAATCACATTCGGTGTCCCTCAAGGCTCCATCCTTGGTCCCACATTTTTTTACCTTTATATGGCTCCGATTGTTGATGTCTTCAGGAGACATGGCATAAACTATTACAGTTATGCTGATGACACCCAGTTATGTGTCTCCAGATGACATGGGACGCATTGATGATCCTCAAACTTTTATTTTTGATATCAAACCGAGAACTTTTTAAAGCTCAGCAAAAGGCTGAAGCTGATAGAGAAATGCTACGGATCAACTCTTAATCCTAAAGTAAGTCAGAAACCTCTGTGTCATTTTAGATGCACATCTTATCTACAAAGACTCCATTTTATCATCTTAGAAATCTTCCCCGAGTGAGACCGTTTCCCTCCAGAACCAGTGCTGAAGTATTAATACACGCTTCCTATCATCTAGAATAAATTATTGTATGTTAAACGAGCTCCATGTTGTTTTTCCAGGTGTCTGATTATCTGGAGGTGATTCGACAGCCTATGGACCTATCCACCATCATGACGAAGATCGACACCCATCGGTATTTAACGGTCAAAGACTTCCTGGTCGACGTCGACCTGATTTGCAGCAACGCTTTAGAGTACAATCCCGACAAGGATCCCGGAGGTGAGGTTCTTGTTGTTTGATATTAGGGTCTGAATGTTGGTGCGTCAACGCATGCCATTAATAGAACAGAATTCATTTGTTAATATGTATAAACATCCTCAGACGTCCTGCTGTGCAGCTGTGAGGTCAGCGAAATAAAACGGTCTAAAATAAGCGTAAACTCTTTTTTTTTACATTCTGTGATTGAGATTTTAATACATTAAAAAGACAATATGGCATTTATTTGTATTTTTTGGACAAAAACAGTCTTTTATTTTAATAAATAAGGCAGAGAACAAACGTCAATCTGACAGCAGCGCACCTGCTATGGGAGGCGGAGCCTAACAGAGCTGTCTGCTATGAGAAATCCAAAGAGGAAACAGACTATTATTTTATTTTGGGATGAGACCAACATTAATTTTTTACAATAACAAACCCCGGCATTTATTTTTATAAAATGACACCTAAAATTTTCATTCTATGTTGTAGAAACAGTTTGTTAAACATTTTCGGGGTTTCCACATAAAAATGAATCCCATTTTTCCAGATGGAATTTTCTGTTTTCTCATGATTTTATGTCTAGTGTGTGAATATATCATGGAAACAAGATTAAATAAAGGTAGAGTCACAAAGGAGAGGATGAATAAAATGTTACCAAATAATCAGCAGGTAGTCTTTTTAAATTGAAAATAAGGAAAATTCAAATATAGACAAAAACGTAATTTTAAACCCATAAAGGGTTAAAAATAAATGTTCGAAATGTACAATTTTGTGTTTGATTTCATATTAAGATTATTTACAGATAATAAGTGGCTGTGACTGTAACAAAAAAAGGCGATTAATTTTTTCCAGATTTGCGATTAATTTGTACATTTTTTGTATCGATTCCCGGCCCCAGTTGTCCAAGCAAGATTTATCATATCGATAAATATCGTCAAACGCAGTATCGCGATATATCACTGAATCGATCATTTCTTACACCCCTAGTTGATAAGCTCCAGTCTGATTACTGAGCGTTGTCTCTGAAGCTCTCTCCATAAAATAAAAACCAACATTTATAATTATAGGTTCATAGGACCTTCCCTTCCTACTCTGTAGAAAACACTTGTGTACCTTAGGCTAACCTGCCATCTGTAGACCATCCAGATTAAACCCAGAATCCATTTTTCTCCTAAACCACACGAACTGGAAGCATCCAACTCCAGCCGACGGCTCCCGTGTGCCCAAATATCTTACTTTCTCCTTCCTGTGTCAAAAAGCCGCACGGAAGACTCCCGTCCTAAAATAGCGTTCCCCCTGGAAGGTTGCATATTCATGAAAATTTAATTGCACATCTTGCAATCTAAACAGATTTTTCAGCCCATTTTTTATTCCCTTTTGAGCACTTTTTATTTGGATAAAATTGGCTTCTTAATGAGAAGTGAAACAAGCATGTACAAACAAGAGTCTTATTTGCACTAGCTTACACATGTGTTTGATTTATATTAGCACAGTAAATACTGGACTAGTTTGCAGCGTGTAGAAGACTGGAAATCTTATGAAAAAAGAGAAACAATGATTTTAGTTCGTTTTTGTCCTTTAAGACCCACTAAACTATATTTTTTCATATTGTTTAATCATTTCTAGTAGTCTTTTAATGAGGATGTTGCAGTTCTAGCAAATCTAAAAGGGTCGTTTTAAGACATATTCTCTTCAAAGCAATAGGAGTTAATTAGAAACCCACCTCTGGGTCACAGAAGTTAGTCTCGTCTGATTTCCCATCAACCCCTTGTTTCAACCCTCTCCCACTAGCTGATAGCACCCCACAATCCCTAGCTAACATTAGCGTAGCAATATCAGAGCTATGCAGCCCCACAGTTTTGAGCCGGAATGAAGACGTTCATGGATCTATTTGCAAGTAGATTTGTCCGAATTGGAGCAGAGAAGGGAGACTTTGGCCCGCCCACAGCAGATCCCAGCTTTGTCGAACCGCCAGTTTTTGTCTGCATCACGATTTGAACAAAGAAATACTAAGAAACTTGTTTTTTTCTTAAGTTATTTTATATATGTCCTTCATCATGAGAAAAATGTTACAAGAACATGTAAAAAACATTTTTTTTTTGAAGTGAAGTCTTTAAGGTCCCACTCTGATCATCTTTTGATCTGTTTTCAAAGTTGTCTTTGAATTACAGTTATGTCGTCTTTTTTTTTTTTTTATTTGAGGTTTTAAAAAAAAAAAGTGTGTTTTTTTTTTTTAGTACATAGTTTCTGTTGGGTGGCAGTAGCTTATTAGAAATTGGTCTGAGTTGTGGGCGGGACTGTAATCTCTCCTCCCACTAGCTTACAGCCCCTCACAAGCCCCAACCTAACATCCCTGGTGTCACAAAATGATCATACATGGATCTTGTTGTCTACAAGTGGATGTATCAGAATGGGGCGGAGCAGGAAGATGTGGCCCCGCCCACCATATTTTTTGTCTCAAAACGATTTTTGCAAAACAGTTTTTTTCATTAATTTTCTTTAAATGTGTCCTCATCATCATAAAAAGTCCAACAGAACACGTTAAAAACACCATGTCCATCAGAGTGGGTCTTTAAATGAGAAGATTTGTGCAGTTGTTCAGCTCCGAGTGAATAAGTCGTGTCCACGCCTCAGCAGACGTGGCGCCGGGTCATTTGTCGGAATGCAGAGTCTACAAACGATACACTAAAGGGTAAAAAGGCAATTAGGAGGATTAAAAATGACGACTAACGAAGCTTCTTCACTGAGGCTGGTCGCAATTATGAAGCTGGACCCAAATGTGAGAATAAGAAAAACTCATTATCCCTCAACGGTCCATTTCTCATTGTACTTGTTCAGTCTATTAAAAGTGCACAGTCTTATTAGTTTCTTCTACTTCTAAAGTATAACTCCAGGCGGGAAGACGCCGTGTGGCTCCATGTCACAATTACCACTTAGGTTCAGGGGGAAACCAGCACTGACAGGCTTTTACTTTGAAGGGACAAACAGAAGGAAGGGATGTTTGTTGGCGAGGAGAACATCTCCTCCGACCTCTGACCCCTCTTCTGATGACCGACGTCTCCACACTCTCCAGAAGACTCGGCCAGCACACAGTCGAACCGTTTCCGCTGCAATTAACCGGCCGGCGTCCAATTAGACCGCCGAAGACGACAGTCTGTGACCCCTCTGCCCTGCTGGGATGAAAAAAAGAAAATCTGTTTACAGCTGCTTCTGCAGAGGCTCAGGAGAGAAATATTTTATTAGGCTTCGGTGCATGTATGAAGGAAGCTGCAGAAGGTATTAAAAATGTAAAGAGTTCAAGAGACGACGCATCTGGACGCACTTTCTCTCTCGCTGAAACCAGCTTCCTCTAGAGCAGGAGTGTCGAACTCCATCGCTCAAGGGGCCAAAATCCGAAACAAGCTTTAGGTCGCGGTCTGAACAGGATAAACATTCAGTGAACACTCTGAAACTACTGCAACTTTTTAACATAATCATGAACTAGATATATAGCATTACATGCGATGATGCTAGTGGGAACGCTGTGAGCTGAATTTGGCCGCTGAAGCTGATAACTAAAGATACTGAAGCTGATAGCTAGCTAGAATATTAGCTAAATGCCAAATTAGCCTCAGGAACATTAGGTTAGCCAAAACAGCTAGTGTGTTGCTGAAGAATTAGCTAAACTTCAAAATATCTTTTTGTTTGCATCACATGCACAGGAAGAGAAACTGACAGAAACTAGTTTTTCACTTTCCGATCGATTTTATACCTTTTGACCAACAAATTCTTGTTTATATTTGTTGTTTTGAATCGATACAGATGTTTCTTTCAGAGCTCGATTGATTTTTTTTTTTTTATATAAATCTGTCTCTTTTAGATCCCTATTAGTAACAGCTTGTTTTGTATGTAAAGATTTCACTCTCAGTCCAATTGAGACTTTTTGTTTTTGGTTTTGGACCAACGTTTTGTGGGGTTTCTTGGGTCCATTGGCTACCATTGACTGTATACGCTACACATTCCTGGTTCGGGCCTCCTTCCCATCACTTTGTGACGTTTTGGGTGTCCCCAACTCGTCGTTTTTTGATCTACTGGCTGTTCCCATTAAATCCGGGGTCAACAACCCTCGGGACACAGTACTGGATGAGATAATGGAACCAGTACCGGGTTAGGGTACTGGTCCGTGTTTCGATATTGGGACCGGGACTGGAACCAGGACCGGTCTGGTACTGTTACTGGTCCACATCCCAAAGGTCGTGGACCCCTGATAAGCCTATTCCATTTTTCCCTGTCTGTGGCCTGGTACCAGCCGGCGCCTTGGGCCAGTACCGGTTCACGTCCCGGAGGTTGGGGAACCCTTGATTTAATGGGGACACCGAAAATGTCAAACAGTGAACCTGAACCATAAATATGATGAGTTAGGAGTGAGAATATGCTGGTATACGAGATCTGGAGTGAGTGAGTGTGACATCATCCATAGAGATTGATTTATCTTCTGGCTCCAATGAAATGCCTTTTTTTTTTCTTTTGGCGGTATGGACGCCGCCATGTTGGAGCCAGGCGATCGGAATTGGTCCAAGCCGGTGTTTCTATGACAACCACTTCCTCCAGTCAGAAGTGAGCTTATTGAGAGGCCACACCCCTAACCCTTGAAAACAGGCTACAGGAAATCTGACGTTGGGAGCCAACAAGCTCCTCCTACTAATATTGAGGCATCTGATTGGTCAGTTTATAACTTGAATAACTTTCACAGAAAAAATTGAATAAAACAAAATTAAGAACTTGTTAAAAAAGATTAAAGCCAGAAAGGTTATTCTGATGAATGGAATGGCTACTTCCTGTTGGGATTTGGAATACCAGAGGGAGGGGCCACTCAGTCCAGTTCTCATATACAGTCATTGTTGGTGACTGGGAGATGATTGATACAGGAAGACGAAATTTCCACTCTAGTTGTGTTGTCCCTACTGAATGCCTACATTTTAAATCTAATTCAAAACTTTTGAAATTGAAATTTTGATCCTGATTTGACCCCATATCTATCCTCGAACCAAAAATGCCGCCGTCACACGTATGACATCACAGCTCGTAATTTCTTCTTCCTTTTCAGACCCGCAGCACTAACTCTCCGTTTGTCTTTCTCAGACAAGGTGATCCGGCACCGAGCCTGCAGTCTGAAGGACACGGCCCACGCCATATTTGCTTCTGAGCTGGATCCCGAGTTTGACCGCATGTGTGAGGACATCAAGGAGGCGCGCAAAAAGAGGGGTGAGAGCGCCGTTTTTGAGACGTGGTCATGTAAACGTAGGACAGACATTACATAGTAAAAAAGAAAAAGCAGCCTCTAATTGGCCCTTTTGTCTCTGCCCTCTGTAATGACGCTCGGCCGGCAGACTGCTGAGAAATACTTTCTCGACGCTTTAGTTTGTTGGGGAAATGCTTACTTGAAAAATGAGTCTGAGTTGGTTTGTGTTGACTGTGTGGTTTCCAGCCCACCTTCTCTCAGACTGTTTTACTTCAGTCCCCAGAGCTGCTTTGATTGATCGTTTCATGCCATACAAAACCGGATACTTGACAAAAAAATCTGTTTGTCCACAATTCTTTAAGAGTAAACCGCAGAAGTGTCAGCCTGTAGTTTGACAGACAGATGGGACGCCTGCGGCGCCGCGTCAAACGTAGCGTTTGTTTGAAGACACGAATGGTACGGTCCAGCTATGTATGAATCAGCCAGATATTAATAAACAACACAAATAAACATGGAAGTGCAATAATATTCTTATTATTTACATTTTACTGTGTGCAATACATGTATATATTCTTTATTCTTTATTTTACACATTTTTTTGGTTTATTTTATTGTCTGGAGATCACCAAGATTTTTCATTGTCACAAGTTTTTTGTGTAACAATGACAATAAAAGGATTCTGGTTCTAAACACAGAAAAGTCTCATTATAATGGAAACAGTTTGAAAGAAAAAACTGAAACGTGGACGTTTTCTAAAAGACTTGTATTTTGTTTTATATTTGTCCATGATTTCTCTCATAAAATGTATCCCTGTATTATTTATGTTTATTTATAAGTTATCCATCTTTGTTTTAGGATTTTGTGAGTACTTTATGTTAAATTAATATTATAAATTAAAAATAAAGAGCTGCACGGATGCATTTAAACCATGCAGTAAACTTGCACACTGACTTAAGCCTTAAATTTTGACGTTTATTCTTGGAGCTCCGGTTGCATTTAGGCATAAAAATGAACTGTTTTCAGATCTTTTTTATAATGTATTTGTTTTTTTTGGTACAAGCTGCATAATAGTGATGTGAATTTAAAGCACCTATTGATTTGATTATGATCTGCTCATCAATACATCCTGAATCTGATCAGTTTTAACAGGATGTTCTTTAACCCCGATAACAGTAAGAGTTCGCCTGGACCTTTTTTTTCTTTATTCATCACATGATCTCTCAAAATATGTTAATCAAGTAAAATCTTTTGCATCTTATTTCAAGTTTAACTTCTAAAACTTCTCAAGAAACTGTAATTTTTTTACTGTCTAGATGCTTAAATAATGTAAAATAACAAAAACAAAATTCATGTTTTTCATTTTCTGCAAGTTTTTCCTCATAAAAAATCTTTTCTGAACTTTTCCAAAGGTTTAGACATGACAAAATAAATATTTTAACTATAATAAACCACCATGAGAAGTTTTGTTTGTTTAGAAGAGTTCATTTGTTTTCCAACGGCTTCTTGAAGTGAAAAGTAAAGCGACGTTTTTGATCATAAGTTAGATTTTGAAACAGTTTTTATCCTGTTATTCTTCAGCTTCTTTAGCTGAAAACTTTCTTGATTGTTTGATTAATGCACAAAAAAAGAATGTGAGGAGCATTTTGGTAAAAACAAATCCTTGTATTTGTAGAAATACATTTAGAACGATACAAAAAAGTAAATAAAATATAGGAGTACCACCTAAAGTTGACACTAACGGTAAAGGTACATCTGTACCTTTTTGATACGTCACGTCTGGGATTAAGAACGACTCCGTCTTCTCCCGTTTTTCCAACTCCTTCCTCCTCCAAATATCTCAAAATTTCACTAAAAATCGCTAAAAACAACACTAACTTCCTCTGAAAGAGTTATCTGCTTTTCTCAGCTTTCAGAATCCGTTGGAATTACGTTGATGGAGTTCTGGTTGTTCGAAGGAAATTTGTTAATTATCGTCACCGGTGATGACTCAGGTGTTAAAGAGTCAAAATAACTAGTTCCTAGCTTTTAAATATATTTGAATAGAGTGTGGAATGTGATTAACATAAATGCTGCATTTTGGTCACATCAGCAGGTCAGCCATGTTTGTTTTAATGCTAAATCATAAACATAATTTAATTATCAACTATTTAAAATGATGATACTCGATATATCGACCTTATTTACCAGATACACTCGTGTTTATTCTCTCTACACACATGTAAACACACACCGACCCCTTCACTTCTCCATTTTAAAACAGAATGCTCCCATACTGATTATCCTCTGTGGGTCCGCAGACTTCCAGGCGCCCGTTCAGCCGGCAGCGTCTGCAGGTTCGCCGCTGGTCCAAAAGAACCCCGGTACCGGAGAGGAGCGGGCCAAGAGCAGCACTCAGGGTGAAGCGCCGGAGAAATCCTGCACCACAAGTAAGGATGCAGAAGTTTCTTACTTAAGCGTCGGCGAGGTGACGTCCACCGGAGGAGCGGCGCAGCGAGCAGCTCTGATAATGAAGCTTTAACCATTCAGAACGCCAGCAATTACACGCCGCCTGGGGTAAACAACACGCGTCTCGGGGTGAAGGGACGGGCCAGGGACAGGCAGGGGGCAAACTAATGAGATTAGCAGCCGAACAAACGAGGAGGAAGGAGAACTTTCACAGGAGAGTGAGGTAATCAAGAGATGACGTTAAAGGGAAACCAAACCGGACAGCTGGAGGCGGACTCCACTCTCAGCCCGGATCTGAAAGGTGCAAAAGAAGGGGGCGGGGATAGTGGAGGAGGTGTGATGTTGATGTGATTGACAGTGAGGTTGGATCTTTTCATTATTGCGTCAATAAAAACAAATGAAAAACATCATAAAGTTCAGGAGGTTAAAGAAGGCCGTCTCCTCGTTTTCTGCTGGTCAGCTTTCAAAGGACTGGTTTAGCGAGGAAGCAAACTCCGCCACTCTCGTTGTCACGGGGCGACCTCCACCGCTCTCGGTGTCGCGGGGCGACCTCTGGCACTGTCAGTGTAGCGGAGCGACCTTCGCCATTTCAGGGTTAGCAGGGCGACCTCCACCATTCTCGCCGTCGCGGGGTGACCTCTGCCACTGTCGGTGTAGCAGGGCGACAATCGCCATTCTGGAGTTAGCAGGGCGACCTTTGCCTTTCTCGGCATAGCGGGGCGACCTCCGTCGCTCTTGGCGTAGCGGGGTGACCTTTGCAGTTCTCGGGCTAGCAGGGCGACCTCTGCCATTCTCGGTGTAGTGGAGCGACCGTCGCCATTCTGGGGCTAGCAGGGCGACCTCTGCTATTCTCGGTGTAGTGGAGTGACCTTCGCCTTTTTCAGTGTAGTGGGGCAACCTCCGCCATTCTTGGCGTAGCTGGGTGACCTCTGTCTCTCTCGGCGTCGCAGGGCGATCTTCGCCACTCTTTGCGTCAGCACTTCAGAGTTTGCCATTTTCAGCGTCGCGGGATGAGCTCCAACGGTCTCAGCATTATCTCGGCCCTACTCCACATCGCGGGAAGACCTCAAACGATCGCTCGGTGAGCTTTAACTCTTGAGCGTTTCCTGTGTTCAAAGTTGGGCGGGGCTTTTATACTGGAGCTCAGAGTATGATGACGGGAAACTTCGGGGGCTTAAACCAGTTAAATTTAACTAATTTCAACCTGTAGGGGGCAGCACATAGACGGTTTTTGGACATAATTTCAGTAATTAAATTAGTTTATTTTAAATTGTTAAAAATGTGTTAATGATCAACAGACGGCACTTTAAAGCCTTATTTTTAGAGGTCAACAGCCAAAAAAGTTGATTTATGGTTTTGTTTGCTGTTAAAAACACGTTCTGAAAGTATTTATAAATGCTTAATGGATGAGCAGATGGTTCAGGATCTGTGTAGCTCCACTGATGGCCACTAGATGGTGCTGTTCTCCCATGAGATTATCCTGAAAGAAACTCATTTTTTTGGAGTGTGGAGCTTTTTCAGGTTTTGTAAGAGCAGTTCTGGTCAAAGCAGGATCTTTGCTTGTAAATTTATTTCTGACTTTTAGACACATTTCCCTTAAATAAATGGTTTAAAATGACTTCTTTGGAGTTCATCAATCAGTCATGATTAGCCTTTGAAAAAAGCAGCTTTTCCTCTTGGTATTGACCATTAGTGGTGTTGATGTGAGTTTTCTCGTCGTATTGTGATCGGATTGATCCGTCCTGACATAGACTCTAGAGGAGGCGCAGCTGTAGAAGTAAACAGAGCCTTTGCAGCTGGGTCACTCTGAGGATTTTCTGCTTTTTTCCCTGTGAGGTCAGCACACTTGAAGGTCACGGTTTCCCTCTGCTTTTCCTGTTTCGGAGCTGTTTCGTTACCTACCGAGCTTTTAACGGCGACACCTCTGCCCCTCTCTTCTCAGCTCGGGGCAGGCGGAGCCGAGAGTGTCGGTGTTTTTCCTGAATCAGGTGTTAAAAGCCCGGCCGCTGATGCAGATGGCTGAGCCAGATGCTGCTGCCAGGTCACTCAGGGTGGGAGGATGGCGGAGCTTACAGCTGTTAATGCTCAGGAAAACAGGAAGGGCGGGCTTCCATTAGCGTGGCGAGGAGAGCACTGTCACGGTCTCTCTTTTTTTGCACTCCTTCCCCATCTCTGCCACTCCCTCCCAGGAGAAAGGGAAAAGCCAAAGCCCATTACAATGAGCCGCAGGCCGGGTTCACTCGTAGTGCATTGCCACGAGGATCCGGTTCATGCAGAGTGCCTTCTTTTCATTCATAATTAAGTCATCTCAGGTGTCTTGGTGGGTTATGATGCTCGGCAGGCCGCGGCGGTGCGGAGGACTTCAACGCTTTTGTTTTCAGAAAGACTTTTAGCTGGATTTAGGTCAACGCCGTTCCTACGGTGTCGACGTAAAAGTCGGTAGTCATCTGCTGAGCTGTGAGAGACGGAAATGTCGCCCAACCTGCATAATGCTCCTCGGTATTCACTCGGCAGCTCGCCCGAGGCAAAGACCACCGAACGCCGTCGTGAACGCCACATCACGGTTCACTCTGGTTCCCCATGTCAGCCTGCCGCTCTGATACCTACGACTGTTTTATAAATCTGAAGCTAGAAAAGTCCAGATCAGGTTTTCCAATCTGTCATTGAGAATCTACCAGACTTTTAAATTCCTATTTCTGAAGTCATTTTTATCATTTAACACAGAAGATTTCTGTGACGTAGCTCAACAGTCAAGAAAAAATACTTCAACTATTAACTGAAAACAAGAACTAACTAGTAAAATAGGTGATAATTAGTTGTGTGTCAAAGTTTGGGGACTGAAGGAACATTTTATTTCATTGTTAGTGATTAAAAATTTAAAAAATGAACATTTTTCCGAATTCGCTCTTGTGTGAATATGATGTTAGCGAGCTCATATCGATTCATTTGTTTTTGTTGTTTTTGAGGCATTTCTTTATTTTTTAATCACCTTTTCCAGGTGTTTAAACTTTGTAGACGGTCTCTAAGCAGCTGCTGTTTCTTTGTTTAGTTCTCATTAAAAGTAAAACATAAAAAAACACATTTGTGTGAATGTTTAGTAAGCATTCACACTATAGTGATGCTTTCCGTACATTTTTTTGTCAAGTAGAAACTCAATCACATTTTCAGAGATTTCATAAATCTTTGTATCAAAGTGTTCAGTTTGTTCAGGACGTTACGGCTCGTATTTATAAACGTAATAGTTTTTGAAATATCGAACAAAATATGTTCCATAGAAAATGAATGAGAAAGTCTTTAAATTTCAAAGTTTTAAGTAGATTAACAACGAGACTTTAAATATATTCATGAGCTGTTTTCATCCTTCAAAAAATAAAAAATAAAAAATGGTGAGTTTCACTAATATTTTAGCAACACGTTTTTGGCTAATTTAGTGAATTGATCAATTTTAAACAATTTTGGAGTTTTGCTAGTATTTAAGCAATGAGCTAACTTTTTTTGGCTAATTTGGAGTTTAGCAAATTTTTAAGCAACACACTAATTATTTGTGCAATATATTAGGGATTTTAAGCAATTTTACTACAAATTCCTTTGAAATTTCGTTCAACTTCAGCGCTCTTTCATAGTTCTTTAACAAATTTTCCAGTTTTTAAGCAAATAGCATTTAGCTAATAGTTTTTTGCATTTTCATCAAATCCTTTCAACAATTAAAGTAAATTTCTTCACCATTTTAGCAAAAAGCTTCAGCATCTTCAGTGACTGCTTTCAGCAAAAAGCATTTATACTAGTATTATCACAGGTAATGTAACCTTTCTAGTTCTTCTTCTTTTATGCGTTTGTTGGTCGTTGTTTGAGTTTAGCCGCCAGTTTTTTTGAGTCTGGAAATCTCTGAATCTCGTGAACCGTTTCGTGGACCTCCTGCTCAATCTCGTCCTGTATTCAGTCGCGCTTTACGACATTAAAATGTCGCAATCCATTGATAATATTCAGACTCCTAGTGGAATATTTATCTGTAATAACAAGCTTGAAAAATAGAGATCATAATAATGAGAATAAAATAAACATCTGATCTCTGACTGGGATTTCTATCTGATTCCCATCGAGTCTGAAACTACAAGATCAAGACAAAGTTCTGATCATCGGATCAGAACATCCCTATAAAAGTAGAAGACTTAAACTCTTTATTAAGGAAACTCGACATACATACTTACATGTTCTTGTGGCATTAATCTCATGATGGAGGACATATTTAAAGAACTTAGGCTTAAAGTTGCATTTGAATACGTCTTCATTCGAATCGTTGTGAAGCAGACAAAACAGCGTTTGGTAACAGGAAGAGGGGTGGGGTTGTTTCATGTCAAAAGTCCCGCCCACAACGTCTGACTTTTCCCTCCTATTTTAAATAGTAAACCCTTTCTTTAATACTTTAGATCAGATTTTAGTCACGGTTCATTCAGATGAAAGTCCTGCTGTTTCCTGTAGATCCACGTATTCTGTGTGTCTGGCTCCTTTCTAAGATCGTCATCATGTTTAAATCTACCCAAGAGATTTATAATATAAAAAACACCTTAAATATCTTCTTGTTTTACTAAACGCCTCAGAAAGGCATCGAGCTCAAACTGGAAATGATGAATCATCTTTCTGAGGATTCAATTCCTTCTCTGCTTCTTAAGGGCCGAATGAGGAAACACTGGTAGCTGACAGAAGAAAATGGAGCGTCTTGCTTCAAGCTGACATGGTGATGTTATTAGAAGTGGACACTTTCTTTTTTTTCTCAGCCTGCGTCTCATCTCTCCAGGAAAAGCAATCGAGAAGTGCTCACTTCTTTAGCGCCCCGCGGCGCTCGCCATGTCGCTCTCTACGCTTATGTTTTGTGGGAACGTTGAGAAGATTGTGAAACCGGCCTTCATTTATGGTTTTTAAACCAAAAAAATAAATCTTTCCTGCATGTTGTTGTAGTTGGATGTAGATGAACTCATGCTGGTGTGAAAGATTCAGTCTTTGTGGAAAACGCTAAAAGGTTTTCATTAAACTGTCTTTTCTTTAGAGTAAATATGCTGAACGTCCAGTTTGTAAAATACCAGGAGACCACAAAACTACTTCTATTTAATAACAAAATACATTTCTATTGGAGATCTTCTTTAAATAAACGTTTTCTTTTCTTTTTCTATGGTTTTGTAGCTTGTTCAGTGTTTTGGTTAATGGTTGTTGGTCATGTGACTCATTTAATTAAAAATGAAAAAGTGTTTCTATTGTTTCTATTGTAGTTTGGCAAAAAAAATCAATTTCAATACACCTAAAATTTATTGGGATAAATTTGAGTTTTTCTAAATTGCCGTGTTTCTAATAGGCAAATCTATTATTGAAAATACAATTCTGCACAATTTTGTAGTCAATGGAAATGCAGCTAATGTCTGAACTCCTTCTAACTCTAATGCTGGACTATCAATTCTGATACTTCTAAATATAATTCAGACCATTGATGGTATCTGAGAACTGAACTAAGTGACCCCTCCCCCCTGGCGTTCCAAACAGGAAGTAATCACTGGTTCCAAGAAGCCAAAATCCCACAAACCTCTACAGAGAAATAAGCAGCTGTTACTCAGTCATTCTATTAGTCAGAATAATCATTTTCACACGATCTCGATAATCCTAATTTGTTTTCATGATATTTTTTTCTGTAGTGCAAGATATTAAAGTTATAAACTAACCAATCAGATGCCTCAATAAAAGTAGGCGGAGTCCAGTACTGAAAATGTTTGACAAACTTCCAGCAAAGTAACTCCTGATTGGCTGCCATAGAAACGTTGATTCCGTTTCACTGAAAGTCGAGGATTTGGACACATGCTAACTACCGTTTAGCACCAGAGCTTTAGCTACAGTGTCGACGTTCTTTAAATTAATGTAACTTTTCGACCCTTCACATGATCAACGATATTCCAGCAGATTCCAAAGCAGGGAAAAGCGACCCGTCGGAATCTGCAGGAATAGCGTTGATCGTGTTAGCGGTTGGAAAGTTAAAAAGTGTCTCCGGCGACGTGTCAGGTGCTACAAGGTTAATCCCTTTTGAGTAAAAACCTTATAAATATGAACATTTTACAAAGACTATTAATGCATATCGGGTGTTCTGATAACGAAACGTTTATTTATATTATTTATACTTTATTCGCCAATCTAGTGAGCATCGATTTATGCTAGTTTTTTGCAAAGACTTCTGGGAAGTTTCCAAGCTACTAGATTTTAGAATTGTACATTCGGACATCCCAAAAAATATTGCAAATGTATATCCTGCTCTGATCAGGAAGTAGTGAGTGAATTCGTACTTAACTTCTGTGATTTTTGGATGTTGTCGTAATCTCCGACTGAAGTTTTTACAATTCTTTAATTCTTTTGTTTTTGAATTTCGCTAATTTGAGTTGAATCTTTTCCAGACAAATCATTTGTATATTTTTGACAGAGGATACAGTCTTTATCCAAATAATTTCCATTTTGTAGTCTTGAAATATTAGTTTATAGTAAGGCTGCTCGATATATAAAAAAAAAAAACCTGCGATGTTCGATATTAGCGATAAATATTGCAATAACGATACGACTTATGATATGTAACAATGTAGCAAAACAACTAATACAAGTAATTTATACATTTTCACGCATATTCATTTTCATAGTTTTGAAATAATAGTTCATTCTAAGACTGTTCGATATTAGTAATAAATACTACTATGATGATACGACTTGCGATACATGATCATGTTTCAAAACAACTAATACATCATTTCCATTTCACTGCATCCGTTTTATTTAAACACATTCAACTGAACCTAAATTATACTTCTACATAATATGTGAGTATCTAACCACTAGATTGTTTTTGAGTGTGTAAGTATTTAAAATAACCACTTATCTTAAGTTAAGCATTCTTTTCCGATCATGTGTTGATATTGAGATAACGATACATTTTGCGATATATTGTGCAGACTTAGTTTATACATTTTCATACATATTTCACACATGTTCATTTTTATAGTTTTGAAATATTAGTTTGTACTAAGTCTGGTCAAAATTAGAAAAACCTGCGATGTGCGATATTAGTGATAAATATCGCAATGACGATACGATTTACGATACATGACGATGTAGCAAAACAACTAATACATCATTTCCATTTCACCAGTTTTATTTAAACACATTCAACAGAACTTAAATCATACTTCTACATAGAATGCGAGTCGTCTTTTTCAATACAGGTGTTGATATTGCGATACATTTTACGATATATTGTGCAGACCTAGTTTATGCATGATCACGTATATCGACGGACACTGTTTACATTCTAGTTGAGATTGAGCTGCTTTGGTCGCTGGATCGACGATAAACAATTTTTAAATAATTCTTGTAAGAGTAGAGAGTTAAATTCAAAAAAGTCCGTTTACACCTCCCCTCATTCCTCCAAACAAACGGCGACGCCTCTGCAGATCATCCAGCGCATCACTCTCCGTTTTATCTTCTGTTTCATCTCCAATGTATTTCCATTATTCGGGGATCCGTCTGCAGATAACTGACAGCGTCAGACTTTCTCGAAGTCGTCGCTTCTTTCCAATTAGTGTGTTGCTTTTTTCAGCACCAAAGAATAACTCATTTACCGTGGACTCCAAACAAAAAAAAGAGAAACTTTTGTGGCCTCCTGGGGTTTCATTCTCATTGTTTTTTCCCATAATGCAGTCGATTAGTCAGCTTCAACAAACATCAGACGCCAGCGAACGCCGCGCCGCCTAATGGGCTGCTTTCTCTCTTCCTCATTCTGATAAGTTGTAATTGACTGGAACAATTGCCCAAACATGATGCATTAGTGCTTGATTAGCTCAAATGACTTATGGATTTGTTTTGCGGGACCCAAACTATCTATCGGACTCCCTGAACTACTTGATACGAAGCGATGCGGTATCCGTTTTCTCATTAAGTCTCCAACCTGTCGTCTGCATGTAAATGACTTTCAAACTCTCAGCTTGACATTTGGAATTTATTGCCTTCTAATAGATTTTGAAAACTTTCCTCACGTGGAACAAAGAATTTTTTTAGCAAAGCGAGATCACACGGTTGCACCAATGTGCGCTTACATCCCATAATACTCTAAGAAGATGAGCTAGATTCACTTTATAGAAAGAAACGTGTTACCTGGAATTTCCTTCAAACTTCTGGGATAAACTCATGAAATAACGACCAGACTTTTTGCTTAAAAAGTGGGATTAAAATGTAAATGACGGAAATGTAAAACTCTCATTTAGCAGCCAAACAGAATCAGTGTTGTCCTGTTAATTCTGACAGCAGAACAAAGCGGGAAGAAAATGCAATTTCCCCCAAAATGACATCAAAGTGGGTTAATTATGGAGCATAATGCATGAGACTTACTTACAACAAATACAGAAACTCTCAAATTGTAGCTGGAATTAGCCACACAAATCAGCCGCTTTAACACTCGATCGTCTGTACGGCAGTCAGAGTTTTTAGGATGAATAAAAATGGTTTTGCTGCGAGAACTGTTGCAGTAAGAAAGGATTTCCACAATTTACACACACTTACTAGAAAAAACTGTCTTAATTTATATACTTAAGTGGACATAAGGGAACTTTATGTCTTTTTAAACTAGTCAATTTAGTGTGAAATAATCTTATAATTGTTTTATGTTGATCAAAAGTCATGAAGTCTGTGGTTTTTTTCTTGAAGAAAATCACAAAATTTACCTTTTTTGTTCTTTTCTAGTAGATACAAAGGCAAAAGTTGACAAGGATACTTAAAAATTCTATTTTATTGAAGAGTTGAAAGTAAATTAAAGAATTTCTGCTTTATTATTTGTTTTTTTGGGTTTTCCATTTTTTTTTAATTTCCCAGAAAAAATTTTGACTTCCAAAAAAAACAATAAATTGATCCAAAACATCTGTTTTGGATCTTAATAAAACTCGAAGAAAACATGAGAAAATGTGGAAAATTCTGTTAAATCTCTTATTAACTTTTTAGAACAAACGAAAGAGAATAACTATAATTTATTACGCACATTTAAGAAAAACGGTTGGATAAATATAAAGTTGTATATAATTTACATAAATACGAATCAATAAATATAAAAAAAAACCTTTCAAAACCAGATTGGTGAATTTCATGTAAAATAGTCTTACAACTGTTTTATGTTGATCAAAAGTTCTGACGTCTGGGTTTTTTGTTGAAGAAAATTCTCAAATATACCTTTTTTCTTTTTTTCAGTAAATACAATTGCAAAAATTGACAGTATTACTTAAAAATTGTAGTATTTTCTTGTAGAAATAAAAGTAATTGAAAGTATTTATGTGTTTTATTATTTGTTTTTCTGGGTTTTCTTTCATTTCCCAGAAAACATTTTGACTTGTGAATAAATAGATCCAAAACATCTGTTTTGGTTTGTAGTAAAACTATCGTAGTAAAAAGACAAAATAGTGAAAATAATCTCAAATTTCCTTTTAATTTTATAGGAAAAAAAATATTGAAACAAGAAAAATCAGCAGAGAATGTTGACCATAATTCCCAAAAAACAGTAAATTGTTTTATATATGTCCTGAAATAAATATGAAAACCATTTTTAAAACCACACTTCTCAATTTAACGTAAAAAAATCTAACAATTGTTTTATGTCGACCAAAAGTCCAGATGTCTTGGGTTTTCTTTTTTTTAAAATGCTGAAATTGATCTTTTCACTGTTAACACAACTATAAAAACATTTTTATCTGCTCTGCAAGGATGAACCAATAACTTTGTAATAAGTGTGATTATTTGTTTTAGTGCAGTTTCTGTAATTATTTAAAAATTTTCTCTTAAAAAATGTTCACTTTATAGAAGAAAATGCAAATAATCTGATGTCATTCGACAAATGATGTCATAACCCTCACAAACTGTGCTCAAGTAAAATAAAAAAAGCTTCGTTTAATTAAAAAATGTTCAAAACTATTAGTATTTTTAATATATTTCTCTAACTTTACCGCATCCTCTAGCATTTTTACAGTTCTTTAAAATAAAAATAGTGTTTTCTGTATTAATATTTCAAGCTGTATTTGCATCTAATGAAATCGGTGACTCCAGTAAAGGAGCAGAAATGAAGATTATATTTCTAGTTTCCTCTGAGAAGCAGGTGATTAGAGATTCATTTGTTTGTTGGAGCCAATACATATTGATATTGGATCTAGAAAATCTATTTTTTGGATGCAAATTGTGCATATTTATTATACGAGGTTTGTTCACTATTATTGCGTATTGCGACCAACAGCATCAGGAATAATAGAAATATAAAAGGAAACTCAAAGGACTGAATCCTGAATTTCCAGTTTGAAATCTAACATCTGCTCATAGTAAAGAAGTGGATCATAGCTGGAATGAAGACTTAAGGCGTGAGGATGTGGAGGAAGGAGGGTGTATTCACACTGTGGTATCACAGAGTTTAATAACATCTGGTAGATGCTTCCTTCCCGTTGGTAGATCCTGGGCTACATTCTCGTCTTTCAGCGAGGACAGCATTCACCGGCGTTATTCAGAAGTAGCCAACCGCTGCGGATCGCATTACTCGGCCTCTCCCGCTTCATAACGTGTGGCTGCAGGCGTGTGCTGGGGGCATCAGAGAGCTTCATGGCCCCCCGTGACTGCAGGAGCTGACATATTCAACAGTTCCTGGAGCTGCTGGTGCATTAGGGCATGTCGGTGTTCTGTGAAGAGGGCGCCGCAGGTACTGTCATCCCACGGCCTTTTCCTCAGCGGCGGAGGTGGAGCCACTGAATAATGTTCCCGGCTTTTTGCATTAATACTTGTGATTATACTGTGGAAGCATGTTTGTGTTTTCCTGTTGACACCATAAAGATGGTAAAGTCATTGAGGAAATCCTCTTTACGCTAAATAAGCTTATGTTTCGTTTGGTCAGTAAAATGGTAAAATGTCAGTGAAATGGAAAGATGGCGACACAGAAATGGAAGCAAGTGACTGATCTCCTTAATTTCAGGAGGCACGGATGGGATCTTTTATTGATCTGGACATCTCATCAGGTCTCAGTGGAAAGTGTCTCATGAGGTGACAAATGGCCGCCGTCTTTTCATGACTGAAAGGTGTGGAGCGGAGGTCATGCTGATGCACCCTGACCGCTTTCCAGACTCTTCCTGAAGGGTTTCATTGTATGTCGATGTGGTTTATAACATCGACTGTATCAGAGAACTGGACTCAGGCTGTGTCCAAATTCCCACCCTAATTCCTAACTACTAAAAAACATAGAGTGCAGGACTATTTAGTGAACAAGATATAAGATATATTTGACCGCTGATGATGCTAGTGCTGATCGCTGAAAACACTGAAGCTGATAGCTAGCTAAAATATTAGCTAAATGCTAAGTTAGTCTTAAAAAACAAACAAAAATAAACTTAGGTTAGCCAAAACAGCTAGCATGTATCTGAAAAAAATAGCTAAAATAGCCTAAAAAAACAGAAAAAAGCCTAAATTAGCCAAACAACTAGCATGTAAGTATTAGCCTAACTCCAAAACAGACTAAAAATACTTAGCCAAATTAGCCAAAACATCTAAAATGTAGTTGAAAAAATAGCAAAACTTTAAAATAGCCTTAAAAAAATGAAAAAAGCCTAAATTAGCCAAAGCAGCTAACATGTAAATTTTAGCCTAAATCCAAAACATCCTTAAGTTTAGGGAAGTAGAGAAGGTATTCAGCTTTAGTGTGACGTCACTCGTAGAAAATGGTTCAAAAACGCTATTTTTGAAGATTTAAAGAACTTTAAAGAATCAAAATATGCTTTTAAACACTTTACAGACGACTCTGTCATTTCTGTTAGTTGGAACATCTTTAGTTTTGACCGTAATTGATAAAGGGACGGAAAAAAAGTAAGATCAATAATTGATCCATAAAAGTAAGATCGATGTAAGGCATAATACTAAAAACCATTAGCTTGATGCTAATGTATACTGGGATTTTCCATAGGACGGCTAATGCTAACGCTTGGAATCGATTCTGAATATTATTGTTGACGATACCCAGCCCTAGTGATGTACGGATAGTCTTTTACTTAACATGGAAGTGCCAAATAAAGCCAAGCGAGGATCCAATGACGCCGAATCTTTCACATATCGGAATAGAGCTGTGAAACAAAAAGCCTGATTCATTTTTGACACTTCATCCCAAATCTCTTCCAACTGTAAGGACATGCGCTAGTATTGGGTCGCGACAACCTTAACAAAATCGCGTTCACTGCATTCTTTAGTCATTGTTTCTATGGCAACCACTCTGTCCAATCAGGAGTGAGCTCACACCTCGACTGCTTAAAAGCGGGAAACACAAATTTGTCCAACTACTTTTATTGGGGCATCTGATTAGCCAGTTTATAACTTGAAAAAATATTATGAAATAAATGTGATTAGCAAAAAAATATGGTATTGATCCTCTCCGACAGTATTTTGAGGTCCTTTGAAAGGGCTCCCAATGATTTTTTTAATTGTGATTATGGTGTTCTTTTAGCCAAGGACATAGTTTCTGCAGAGCGGCGGGAGTTCAGAAATTTGCCCCGCCCCCCTTCCCATCACCCCAAAACGGTATCAAAGCAAGAATGGTTATTCTGACCAGTAGAATATCAGCTGTTTATTTCTCTTCTTGGAGCTACTTCCTGTTTGGAACGCCAGTTCTCGTAAACCGTCAACAGTTTGTACTTTGGTGGGATTTAGAGAAAAACGAACAAAACCTCCACGTGTAACCTTAACACTCCATGACTGAGTCGGAGATGTTCCAGCAGGATGAAAGCGAGGAGGAAACGGGAGGTTTATGATCTAAGTGATTAGTTAAAGAGGAGTCAACCTCCTGCACTCCTGCACACAGATTAAAGCCACGCTGAATCCCTCAGGCCTGCATGGATGTAGACGGGAGATTTCACCATTAGACGGGAGAGAGTCGCCAGTTGGAAGCAGCCTTTGATACAAATTAAGACCTGATAAACGCCGCTCAAGAAGCCATTTGAACTAGAATTTATGTAGTCTTTCATCTATGCTGGGGATTTTGATGCATGAAAAATAATAAAAACTAGGGGTGTGTTTTTGTAAGAGTCTGGTGATACGATATGTATCACGGTACACATGTCATGATACAATACGTATATTTAAAAAATATATATTGTGATGTAGATGGAGAAAAAGACTTTATCTGAATACGTTGTATGCATTAATACATAGTTTTTAAACAGTACCAGAACCAACTTGGCACAGATTTTTGGTTAAGTTCTCAGCTAGAACTGAGCTGTATGTGTCATTTTGCTGTGTCACAAACGATTATTTTAATAGTCGACTAATTACCGATTATTTTTTCCGATTAGTCGACTAACTGGACCATCCACAAAGTGGATGTGGAGCACAAATCGTAACCACAATTTGTTTTAAACTAACTAAAATTACAGACAAATAAGATGTTTATTAAACTTTTAATGAATCGTGCAGCCTCTGTCCTTCATTAGTGGTATTAAAACAAGATTAAATAATGAGAAAATGAATTATTTTTCACAAAAGACAAAGTTTTGGTCTCACTGACTCAAATGTTTAAAAAAAAAAGTAATTTTTTTTGGTGCTGAACGCTCATCACTTTACTTTACTATCCTCTGACTCCATATAATATAAATTAACAATTATTAAATTAGTCGTTGACTATTTTATTAGTCGACTAATCGTCACAAAATCTTGTTTTGGTCGCGGTGTAGAGCTTCAGTGTGCTGTGGTGCAAACTAGCATTTTGAGGTTTAGGCATTAAAAAAATTTAGGTCCTAAATAATCAGTATCATCGTGGCCGCATTTTAAATCAATACAAGTATCGCGATATTTCACTGAATCGATACTTTCTCTAATAAAAAGGTGTCGTTCATTTCACATTTTGATGAAAGTATCCTTTTGTTTTGATAAATTCACGTTCCTCATTCACATTTAAAAACAAATGATCTTTTTATCTTTAGACCTAATCAAAAATCCTGAAATCTCCTGTGAAGGATCTTAATCCAGCGTTTTGTTTTTTCTCAATAAAATACGGTTTCATCCCCAGCAAATGAAAGATTTATCCGAGCTTTAGTGTGAAAGCACCGACGGTTGCATCTGTACTCACCGTTTGGTGGTGACAGCAGGGATTTCACGTTATTACAAAATGGTCCATAGATGTCACACACAGTCTGATTTATTTATTTAATACTTTTCGCCATTTGGATAGCGAGCTCCCGAGGCTTTTGGCTAAGAAAGGTTTGATTCCTTTAGTGTGCTGCTCTGACAGACGGGAGCGTGGAAATGCCTGCCTCGGCATTAATCTTGTAGAAGTTGAGGAGTTCTTCTAATTATAACAAAGTGCAGTGGTATTCTCTCTTGCTTCCTCCCATCCCCATCAGCATATCTCTCGTCCGCCTCTTCATGCTCCAACACTCCTCATGCATTATTTAAGAGCTGACTATGACGAGTCATTTGCTGCCATTCCGACTCACCTTTCCCTCCCCCAGGAGCACACTTCATAGCTTCAGAGCTGATAGCTGACCCCAGTAAGACCTTTTTTTTCCTGCGCTGTTGATTGATTGTTTTGGTTTGTGTGAGGGGAATGTCCGATGGCGGGATGTTTGCATTCGGCGCGGGGGTTAACGGGGAAATGAGCGGGAAATCGGCTTCCATCTTTTTTATAAGGGGTGGGTTTTCTCAAAAACTTGACGATACGATACGTATCCCAATACGAGTCTGACAATACGATACATATCGCGATATATTCCAAGACTGCATCGGATCAATTTTTTATTTTTCGGTACCCATCCCAAGTAAAAACCAACTACTGCATGTTTCATAGTAGAAGTCGAGTTTTTTTCATAGGGGTGCGACTTATACTCGGGAGCGACTTTTTAGACATAAATAGGCTCATATATTTGTTATTTTCCCAGTAAACGCCGGTTGTCTCTTAGCAGTTGTTTCCCTGTAGTAACCACTAGAGGGAGCTGCATCTGAATATAAGTATTTGCTACTGAAAGTGGCAGAAGAAGTGTCGTCCAAAACAAACATGGAAGAGAATCTGATTATTTTACCCCTTAAACTTTCATATTTTTCTTATACAGATCAAAAGATTTATATTCTTGTACTTATTTTTGTAGCTACACTGAGCCTGGCGGATTTGTTTTAGAAACTTGCGACTTATACTCTGGAAAACACGGTGCTTAAAGGCTTAATAGTCTTTAATTTTAGTTAGCATATAACTTAAACTCTTCAAATTTAAAGCTAACGATTATTAATGTGTTTCACGTCTTGTTTACGATTGACCCGATTAGTGGACTTATCGAAACATAATCATTTAATCACTTTTTGTGGGAAAAACAAAATTCAAAAAATAATTCGTGATTTTTAACAAAACAATTCACATTTTTTTTTCAAATTCAAAATTTTGGAAAAACATTTTCAGAAAACATTTTCATTTTTAAACGTTTTTATCGTAAAATAAAATTGTGCAAATATTTGTAAAAAATTACATAATTTGGTTTTTTTTACATAAATTTGTGAGAAAATTCAATTTAATACAAGCTTTTTCTGGCGAGATCTGATGCTCACAAAATTTACAAAATATGATGCCACTGAAATACCCATGATGCTTGGCCTGGTTTCTGGAGCTTTGTTTTTGCTCCCTTTTCCACTTAAAAAGCGGGTATAGCCGAGCAACTATCCATGTTGGAGTCACACCTGAGATCTGGCTGTCTCTTGCACAGTATGCCCCACTGTCTGCAACCTTCAGATAAGATCAGGAGGAATAAAAAATGAAAGCTGCTTCCTACCTTAAAATAATCTCTGCCTGCAGTCCCTGTTCCCTTTTGAGAGCGGCTCTTACTCAAACTGGCTTCACGATAGCCTTTGAGCATCCAGCTGGCCGGGCCTTCCCCAATTCTTTCAAAGTCTCTGGACTCTGCAGCCCCGCTCTCTCTCTCTTTTTTATATAAAATGCCATCATTGTGGTTGGAAAACACAACTGGAAACCATCTATCAGCTCTGGTGCACCTCGCTCCTGCAGTCGCTGCTGCTTTTGTATAATAAATGGAGAACGTAGTAAAAGTTTCAATGCAGGCACTACAACTGCATTATGGTGAGTGTTTGAATAGCAAGAGGAAAGATGGATTTCACGTTTGGAGTCGGGGAGATGCAGCACGAGAATTTAATTCTTCCTGACAGCTGTTGGAGTTGAAGTAAAGCAGCACAGAGTTGAAACAAAGTCTCGGTTGGAAAAAGTGGCTGCGGCTGATAGAAGAAACACCTTAAAGTTACATAAAGATGTCAGCAGGAAGTCTGATGTCCTGAATCCTCGGGATAAATATGAGAAGATTA
The DNA here is from genome assembly GCF_002922805.2 of Oryzias melastigma. NCBI lineage: Eukaryota > Metazoa > Chordata > Actinopteri > Beloniformes > Adrianichthyidae > Oryzias > Oryzias melastigma. The sequence goes on along the minus strand of NC_050535.1, from coordinate 2,182,435 downwards.
CAAAAACATGGCTTAAAAAAGCGTGTTTACATCAGGATCTAGAAGAATTTTACAGAGCAGTTTTAAATTTTAAAACATGTTTGTGTAGATTTTTAATCATTAGTTTTGCTTAATTTGCTTGTTTTTGTTGTTCTAATAAATAATATGAAGTGAAACTTCTGTAAACCAGTGAATACATCGAGTGGCTTCATAATCTTAAGTGTTTCATTTCAATGAATTTGATCTTTTGGTGTAAAGATGTTTGTGACGACATGTTTAGAGTTAATTCATGGTTCCTGCGGAGTATGAACAAGTCTGAAAAGCATTGACTTAATCTATTTTGACTAGATTGACTTGAAAGCATTGTAAAATGACATTTTTTGGTAAAAAAAAAAAAAAGAAAGTTTACAATTTTAATGTATATTTGAAAAAAAGTATGGATTTTGAAAGAAAAAAAAATGTAAAGAAAATGTTTTAATTTTTGTCATAAAATGAAAAAGAAAATTACATTAAAAAAACAAATTCATATTTTTTTTTCCAAATTTGTGAATTTGAAAAAAAAAAACTTCAAGTCTTGAATTTTGATATTTGAGACTAAAATTTGTGCTTTTTGAAACTTCAGTTTACACAAATGTAATATTACGATAATGTTTTTATCCTAAAAATTATGGAAAACTTTTTGCTTAAAGTAGTGAGAAAATCAAAATTTTTTAAATGTAAAAATTAAGGTAAATTTTTTTACAAAAAGAAAGAACTAAATTGTTTTTTCACAAATTTTTTGTTGAGAAAAATTTACCAAAAATTACAGGAAAACCTTTTTTTGCATACAATTGAAAATAAATATGAATTTTTCCATTAATTTTCTTGTTATTTTTTTTTTTAATGAAAAAAATCAAAATTTTCCAAATTCAAAAATTTGAAAAAAATATTTTGAAAATCCTCAAAAAGTCTTTTTGATATTTTGATATTAGAGCCATGAAATGTTGCTGTCTGAAACTTCTTGGTTTCACATTTCTAGTCGAAACTGTAATTTTTCAACCACCATCACTTTGATCAAAATGAAATCATGAGCGACAGAACCCATCACTATGTACAATACGCTGACCGCTGGTTTAAAGAAAAGAAGCGTGTTTAACCATCACGGCACAAACAAGATATGAAGCTACAGTTGTGATTAAAAAACGGGACTAAATTAATAAAAGGGAAAGTAATTATTAAGTAGGCCGACAAAAAGTCTGAAATTGAACTTGAATAAACTTTAAGGAACCTTGATTACATCCAAACTGCTAATTTGGTTCATAAGATTATGATTTAAATTAAAAATACCCAGAATCACAATTTTAAGCTGATTTATTTTTTTATTTTTTTTATCAGGAAAATGCATCAAACATGTTAAAAACACAATTTTTATCGGAATAGGTCTCTCAAACAGATTTGTACATAAAACAATCCATAAAGTAATGAGAGTAACTTGATTTGCAGCTTTCAGCTACACTTTTTAAGTACTAATGAGTTCCTACTGCTCAGCATGTGATTGGTTTAGCGTTTGGCAGATTTGGATCATTCCGGTCCCTGGACGGTATTTAAGGACAGGACTTGATGGATCTTGATGAGTTCTCTGATCTCCTGGTCCTGTCCAGGCTGTCATCTGTATGCACACGCGCGTGAATAGAAAGGCTCTTTGTTATCGGTCGGTTTCTTTTTTTGGTGCTGGCTGACTGGTGGAAGAGTTTATGTTCTTACTACATTCAGATTTGAACGTTTTTACCTGTACATCCCTTAAACGGCGCCTCCTTTTGTTCCAGATCATATCAAGAGGAAAATTCGTCGGCGGCCATCTTGGGGGCGTGGCATAATACGCAAGAAGAAGATCTACAAGAAAGAGATCGAGGAGGAAGAGGAGGAGCCAGAAGCGGAGGTGGAAGGGGCGGCGCCCAGCGACTCGTGTCTGACTCAGGACGAGGAGTCGTCTTGCGATACGGCCGATCCTCAGCCCAACGGCCATCACCCCCACGGCCCCTCCACGGAAGAGGAGAGCTCCAACGAGCCCCCCGACAAGAGTCACGCCGACGACGCCAGCGATGCACCACAGGGTCCAAAACCCGAGGGGGGAGGGAAGGAGCCCCCAGCCAAAGAGGTCGAGGCGGTGAGCGCTGGGAAACACGTGGACCCCTGCTGCTTGGGGGGCTGTTCCCAGTCGACGGTGGACGCCAAAACGGCCGACTTCCAACCTTTGATTCAAAGAGCGGAGTCTTCGGATGCTCAGCCTCATTACGCCGAGGGTCTCCTCGCCTCACGAGTGGGCCACGTGAATGGAACCGAGTCAATGGACAGCCTGGACTCGCAGAGCCTCAAGAGCGGCGACGAGGCGCACACAAGGACTCCTCAGAGCGCAGCTGAGGGCATTAACGAGCCGGAGCAGGAAGAGCACAAAGACGAGGGCAGATGTACTCAGGAGCAGCTTCCGCTGGATGGCGGCCCGCCGGCAGAACCGAGCGAGGAAGACGGACACAAAGAAGGTACACACTGATGGTCAGGAGTAAAACTAGTATGTTTTCTCTTCTTCAACTTTCATTTCGAGCTCATCCATCTATAGAAAAATTGGAATAAATATTACTTCAAAGCTGCATTCACACCAGACTTGATGTTAAGTCAATGTACTGACGCAATCTGAGGTTCTGTGGCGTGATTTGGGTGTCGGGGGTGGGGCATCAAAATCAGAAGTTTGACGAACCAATCAGGGACTCCGCTTTGTGCACGTAATGTTTCCAGTAACTTGAGAAGCAAGTAGAAAACAAATCCAATATGGACGCTCAATCTAAGGATTTTCTTCCAAAACTTCCATCCATTTTTCTTTTTTTACCCACTGGGGCTGCGGGGTCGCTGGAAACTGTCCAAGTTACTGGTTGCCGGGGTTGCTGATTACTGACACAAGTCTTGTGAGTCGCGACTGATGGGATTTGAGTGGCGACTCATGAGATTTAAGTCACAACTCATCAAAACTTTGGTCACAACTTACAAGATTTGAGTCGTGACTCACGAGATTTGAGTCTCAACTTAAGAGATTTGAGTCTCGACTCACAAGATTTCAGTCATGACTCACAAAACTTTAGTCGCAACTCATATGACTTGAGTCATGACTCAAAAGATTTAAGTCGCGACTCATGAGATTTGAGTCATGACTCACAAGACTTGAGTTGCGACATTTGAGTCAGGATTCCATGACTTCAGTCCCAACTCACGAGAATTAAGTTGTGACTCACAAAACTTTAGTCGCAACTCACAAGATTTGAGTCATGATTCAAGACATTTGTGTCTCGACTCACAAGATTTGAGTCATGACTTACGCGACTTGAGTCCTGACTCACGAGATATGAGTTGCAACTCGGGCAATTTGAGTTGCGACTCGTGAGAAATGAGTTGCGACATTTGAGTCTTGATTCCCCGACTTCAGTCCTGACTCACGAGATTTAAGTTGCGACTCATGAAACTTTAGTCACAACTCGCAAGATTTGAGTCGTGATTCTCGACATTTGTGTCTCGACTTTAGAGATTTGAGTTGCGACTTGTGAGATTTGGGTCATGATTCGCAAGACTGTAGCTGCGACTCACAAGACTCGAGTCGCCTCCCGCGATTTGAGTCACGACTTGCAACTCCATACCATAAACAGAGCATCAGAGCCCCTTTTGACATGGTGGATTCATTTTGTCCCATGAGATTATCCCTTATCTCAGTAGTTTGAGTTCTGTTGATTAAAGGACCAGATATGTGGGGAGTGTCCTCAATCATCTTTTAACCCTTTGATGAATAAGTGGGGTCAAAAATGACCCCATAAGTTGTTTTTCTTTAAAATTATTGACAATAAACGTATTTATATTTTTTTTGATGTATTCCTCATAAAACCGGTTTATTATACAGTATGAGGCCATTAGAATATAAAGTACGAGCTGAAAACAGTAAGAAAAGATATTTATAATTGTGTGATGTAATGTTCTTTGTTTTTAGTCAGATTTTGATTTTTTTGTTACAATATTGATTGTTTTGTAATACTATGTGGACATAAAATCTCTCTTTTGTTGATCAAAACATGATACAAACTTCAATAATTGTCTTGAGTTGCATTGATTCCTGTTGGGGTCCTATTTGACCCCTCTCAGGTGTTCTTGGTAAATTATGCCTCCAAGGGTTAAACTGGAGCAAAGGGATTTAATAATCAGACTTTTGTGTTCCTGTACCTGTCTCTACATACCGGGATTAATCCTCGATTCTTCCTCAGATGGATCCGACCCGACGACCGTCGGAACAAGCGCATCAGAGCAGCTGCAGGGACTTCCTGGAAGAGCAGAGGAGGAGGAGCCACTCTCGGCTCCTCCTCATCCGCCAGTCGTGGTCGATCACCAGCGACTTCAGGTAAACCTCGTCTTTTTTATTCACTCCAAGTTGTAGCTGTTGTGGTTTTGGAAACTTGTAGAGGGAGACTTGAAGAGAAGTCCAGAGTTACAAAAACATGCGGTTTTGCTTTTGATGCTTTTGGTGCTTTAAGCTCCGTTTCAAGTGTAAATTCACTTCAGTTTGTCCCATTGATTTTGGTGGAATGTGCACTTTCTTCTCTTTATTCAGATCATATTTTCAGTCTGACAGAACTGTGGGACAAAAGAACAGTTGGATTTCTGTTGCTAGTCAAGGACTTTTGTGTGCAGCCCTAAAAGAAATGTTGTTTTTAATGTCAGCAGCAACAAAAGATAGTTGACAAGTCAGTTAGAAATGTACAAATTAGATTGTTACAAAGGTACATCTGAGGCTTTTAGCTCGTTAAAGTTGATGTCTTATCGTTGCACTGTTGCTCTCTTACATAATCTAACAGATCCAACAGCTGCAAAGGCCGTACGGATTTTAATCATCTGTGTAGAAGAAGCGGTTACACAAAAATGATTAAAAAAGAGTTTTCAAGCTATTTAGGGTCTTGATCTGCTGGTTTTTTTCAGTTATTGCTGCAGTTATGTCATCCTTGTGATGAATTTTAATGAGTGAATTTGTGTAACAGATGGTTTTGATTGGGAGAGATGGCAAAGGTTTTTCTCTTAAACTACATCTTCTGATTATTACCTTAAAGTTTGCACAGATAGAAATCCTCAAATCCAATCAGCACAAACTAAAAACTCTTAGAAACATTTTGCAAACGGCTAATTAGGCACTTGGGAGTAATGTCGGCTGTCTCTCCACCCCTCTTAAAAGTAATAGCTGCAGTTTTATTTTTTTCAGTCTTCTTGATTGGTTGCTCTTGTATCCGATGACCTGCTGGTTCTGTTTTTTGAAGGAAAAATGGAGGAACAAAGCAGCCAGCCAGTGTCCGTCTGTGGACTTTACCGCCTGCTCCTCATTGTTGAGGACTGTTTGTGCACGTTTTAGTGATTTTGGTTACTTTAGGCATGAAATCCACCAAATAATTCAAATTAATTTGTGTCTCAGACGACATGAATCGTCCAGACAGACTGTTCTCCACGTTTTACCCCTCCCCTGAGGGAGTGGTGAGCTGCAGACACAGCCGCGCTGAGTGTGGAGCAGGAAGGCACTGATCCAGTTTTTGGAGTCTTTGGTTTGACTGGGCATGGATTAGAGCTGACGACCTTCTAATCTCAGGGTGGACACTCTACCACGATGCCACTGAGCTGGTCCAGGTGGTTCTGCAAAGTCCTTTCATATCACTCAATGGTCGATGTTCGGTGCAACTTTGGGCAGTCTCGATTGACTGTCGGACCATTTCTCGCCGACACAGGAGTGGCGAGCGCAGAGATGATCACGCTGTGAGTGTTTTGAGTGAGACGGTGGTTCTGGCAAGTCGGGCTGTTTTCTAGACGATATGGATGGCGGTAAAGTTGACCACATTTCAAGTTAGGATTTTGGATCGTACTCAATGCATCTAATATTTGATTTTTTTCAAACCTCTACTGTCTACGGTGGCTGTTTTGGTCCAATTGTTCCACTCTGAGCACGGAGTCTATTTAGTTGAAAGTTATAATAGCATTCTGCTAACTTTTTGGACTATTTTGGCATTTATTACGTTTTTAAGGCTAATTTGGAATTTTACTAGTATTTCAGCTACATGCTAGCTCTTTTGACTAATTTAGGGCTTTTCAGTTTTTTATGCTAATTTGGAGTTTTGTCAATATTTCAGCTACATGCTAGCTGTTTTATATAATTTACAATTTTTGAGTTTTTTATGCTAATGTGGATTTTAGCTATTTCAACTACATGCTAGCTCTTTTGACTGATTTAGGATTTTTTCTGTTTTTTATGCTAATTTGGAGTTAAGCTAATATTTTAGCTACATGCTAGCTGCTGTGGCTAACTTAGGATTTTTTCAGTTTGTATGGCCAATTTGACATTTAAGTAATATAATAGCTTCAGTGTTTTATCTATCAACTTAGTTGTTTTTGGCCATCAACTTCAGTGTTTTTAGCTAACAATTTCAGCATCTTCAGCGGCCAAATTCAGCCTACATCATTCACACTAACATTATTGCAGATAATGCTATATATCTAGTTTCTAGTTAGTTTAAAGCTAATGATGGTTAAGATGTTTTACATCCAGTTTGTGCATGACCCAATTAGTCGACTAATCTGAACAAATATTCGGTGAATATTCGACTGTTAAAATAACCGTCTGTGGCAGCTCTAGTGTGTGTCCACCCCGAGAATCCGTCCCATTGTTTTATGACTTTCTGGAGGGAAACTCCACAGTTCATCCCAGATCTTTTCTGCACTCGGGATCCGGTTTCTCATTTGTGGCACACATAACACATGAGGTTAAGGAGAGCACTGGAGTGTTTGTAGAATCTGCCGCTTCTTTTTAGTAAGGTGGAGAATGTGCATGAGCTGTCAGCCGTGACCCGCCTTAAGCCTCCTCCAGATCCATAGGTCTGTTCTGCATCTGATGCTGTCACACTGCCCTTCTCAGCTGAGTGACTCCCACAATTCTTAGGCTTATCCTCTTTCTCCATTCACTTTTCTCTCAGTCTGATTCAGTTTTAGCCGCCCGCATCCTGCTGCTCTTTGACTTTAAAGGCAGCCAATTACCGCGTCTTCACATTTCTCCATCAACAGTTTTTCTCCGTTTTCACTTAAAGTAAACAAGCTTATGACTCAAACATGAGACGCTCTTTGCCCCCCAGAATCTGTTCAAAAAACACGCCTTTCTGTGGGACTTTGCACTGTCATGCTACGGTCCCACCTAATACCCCAAGTGGAAATTGGAGCCTCGGCTCAGTGGGCTCCCCTGACAGCTCTTTGCACTGATCAGATCGGGTGGAGAAGTCGTCGTTCTTCCTCTTCTTCTGTGCGCTGTAATTGGTTTAAAAGAAGTGCTTGCTTACTTCTCCCTCGCATGTTTGGAAGTAAAGAAGCCCTCCGATCAAGCTGTTATCTGGTAGCTTGACATATCCCAGAGGAATGATGGGAAAAAGTGGAGGTACACATGTGGTCTTTTTTTTTTCAGTCTGACTGACAGGCTTTTTAGCTCGATTAATCTTTGCACTTTCACCGTCTGAACAGCCACACGTGGCTCTAATCTGGGCTTTATTTGTTACTACAGGAAAGAGGGGATATATCTTAAAGAAGCAGATTGTGCAAAGTGGGGACTGTGAATAATTGCTTTTTCTTCCCAAGCTTACGGAACAAATTGAATTTCCGGTACGCGGGATGAGAGTCGCCATTTATGCAGATCTCTGCTGGCAGGGCTGGAGCTGGCACGCCGCCGGGTTTGTGCCGCTGCGCGGTGAGCGCCGCTCCTTCCTCTGGTCTTTGTCCTGTTGTACTCGATGATTATTGAAGACTCAAGTTTAAACTTGGAGGAGGTTCCAACATCCGTCCACAGACCTTCCCTGTTCTATGTCCGTGTCCATGCTTTAGATTTAGATATTTGCCTTTTTTTTGTTATATTGGCTTTAGGGCTGCTACGGTTAGTCGACAAATCGACTATTAAAATAGTCGAGGACAAATTTAATAGTCAATTAGTCGTTACTTTATATTATATGGAGTCAGAGTGTAGTAAAGTTGAACAAAAACATTCACTTTTTTATATTTGAGTGACTCTGTGAGACCAAAACTTTTCTTTTGTGAAAAATAGTTCCTTGTTTAAGATGCAAACCTCATTTATAAATTAATTCATGGGCTACGTTTTCATATCTTATAGTAATTTTCTAAAATAATTTGGAGTTGGCTAATATTTTAGCAACAACCTAATGTTTTTGACTAATTTAGTTTACTGGGGAATTTTAGGCTATTTTGGAGTTTAGCTAATATTTAAGCAAATAGCTTTTTAAGGGCTAGCTTTTTGGGCTAATTTTGGCATCTATTAAGGTTTTTTGAGCTAATTTGAAGTGTAGTTAGTAGACTACAAATTAGCCAAAAACATTAGCATGTTGCTAAAACATTAGCTAAACTCCAAACTATAAAAAAAATTTTTAGTATTTAAGCAATGTGTTAGCTTTTTGGCTAATTTGACATCTACTGAGGTTTTTTTATGCTAATTTGGAGTTTAGCTAATATTTTAGCAACATGCTAATGTTTTTGGCTAATTTGGAGTCTACTAATATTTTAGCAACATGCTAATGTTTTTGGCTAATTTGGAGTTTAGCTAATATTTTAGCAACATGCTAACGTTTTTTGGCTAATTTGGAGTTTAGCTAATATTTTAGCAACATGCTAATGTTTTTGGCTAATTTGCAGTCTACTGAGGTTTTAATTTAATGTTTAACTTCTCTTTTAGCAAAAGGCTAATGATTTTGACTAGTTTACTGAGGAATTTTAGGCTATTTTGGAGTTGTCTCGAATTTTTAGGATAATTTGACATCTACTAAGGTTTTTGGGGCTAATTTTGAGTTTTGCTAATATTTAAGCAACACACTAAATATTTTTGCAAAATTGGCATGTATTAGGGATTTTTAAGCAATTTTACTACAAATTTTTTCAGAAATGTAGGTCAATTTCAGCACCCTTTCATAGTTGTTTAACAATATTTCCAGTGTTTTAGAAAAATTAACATTTTCCAAATAGCTTTTGCATTTTCAGCAAATCCATTCAGCTATTAAAGTAAATTGTGTCGCCATTTTCAGCAAAAAGCTTCAGCGTCTTCAGCGACTACTTTCAGCAACAAGCATTTATACTAGCAGTATTCTAGGTAATATAACTTTTCTAGTTTAATCTTGTTTTAATACTAAACTAATGAAGGACAGAGGCTGATTAATTAAAAGTTTAATAAACTATCGTCTTTATTGTCTTTATTTGTAGTTAGTTTAAAGCTAATAAAAGTTAAGATGTGTGTTTTACATCCTTTTTGCACATGACCCGGTTAGTCGACTAATCGGAAAAAAATAATCGGTAATTTGTGCTAATAAAAAATACAGCACAGGATAGGAACATCTTAGGAATGTGGGCGGGGTTAGCGAATAACCTCCGTTGCTAAGGAATTACAAAAGTTTACTTTTGCCGATTCTTTTGTAACTTTCGAGGATCTGTTCGTTATCCTCAGAGGACCAAAAAATAAAATGGTTGCTATGGAGATTAAACTATCAGAAAAGCCGCCATTTTTATTTTATTTTTTTTTTATTGCTCATGGTTTTTATTCTTTTTTTAGCTTTAGATTTTAAAGGATACATATTTTCAAAATACTTTTTATTTCTCTGTAAATGTTTTTCCAGAAATATAGAAACTAGATTGTAATAGTATTTTCATTTTTCCTCTTTCCTCAATAATAAACCTTATTTCCCTCTGATCCCAGACTTCTGCCGTTTCATGACTCATAATTAATAAAACAGAAAGTGTCATCTGTTTGAAAGTCTGTGTTCTGTGATGCTCAGTTGTGTATTGTGATGAATAAGCAGACTTGTTAGTCCTCATCATTGTCGTGGTTGCCTGGTGATGCTCCCCGGCCCTCCGCTGAGCGGGGGCTTCCCCTCTGACACACACCGGAGCGTGCAGCTGGAAAAACATTCATTGATCAAAGAAGCTGCTGCATGCTGGGAGCTGCAGCCGGCGCGTTCCATCGCTCACGGCTTGTTTGTGCTGCAGAAGTCGCAGGACGGCATCATTCCTTAAGTGGAGGGAAAAAAACGGCTTCGGCAAAACCACCTGCTGACATGGGAGCGAGCGTGTCGGTGTTTGGAATGACCCGATCGGAGCGAGGAAAAGGGACGCAGCTTCTGCTCTTATTATATGTTCAACCGTTCCCGTGGAGCAGGGCTTTATTACCCCTTCTGTGTGTTTATGACTTCCTTTATTGGAAAACCAACTCTGGAAAGTTCCTCAGATTTGGTTGAACTTATTCTTAGGTCAGATTTTCTGTCCAAACTTTGTTTTCAAATCATCTTTTGATCTATTTTCAAAGCGTTCCCATTCGTCTTTTAGTTACGATTACATCGTTTTAGCCAAAATATTAAAAAACTTCAAGGATATAGTTTCTGCAGAGCAGCAGGAGTTCATTAGAAATTCCTCTCTGAGTTGTCAGCTGGACAGTGACGTGAAGCATCTCCACCCCTCTTCCCCTCCATGTTGCTAAGCGGATGTTCTTCATCACAAATGCAATCTTTTCCAAACAATTTGAAAAAATAAATGCTCAGAAATGCAATTCTAAGTTTAATTTTCTTATTATATGCGTCCCATCATCAGATAAATGCCACTAGAACATGTTAAAAACACCCAAAACACAGTTTTCTTTAGTGGTTCTTTAAATAAACAAGAAAAAAATATCCTATTTGATCTCCAGATGATGTTTACTACAATCACTTTGATTAAAATAAAATGTGTGAAAACGGTAGCTTTTAGAGATTGAATCTCATTTTCCAAATATTTTCCAGACCTGATTAGAGAAAGATTGAACAGCAAACCTCGTAAAGGTCAGCTGTTGCATTGCTTTAAAAAAACATCACTGTTGTATAAGTCTGGAACCTGAGGCTCCGCCCCTTAATGATTCTTTGGTTAAAGAAAAATAAAATATTTGTCATTTTAAAAAATAAAAAAATTCATCATTATTTATCAGACTACATTACCCATAATGCTCCAACAATCAAATCCAAAACAGATTTTTGAGTGCCGTTTAAAGCATTAAATCGATTTTAGATCAATAAAAATAACAAAAGATCATACTTAAGGGATTATGGATTATAAGGGGACTGTATTATCTAAAAAAGTCAAAGGTTTTAAATTAAGGTCTGAAAAAAAAATGATTACATTAATTAGATTCACCTCAAATGGACAAATTAACTTAATAACTTGCTAATTTGCTGACTACCTACTAATGCATTTGCTGCCCTGAAATGATCCTTTTATTTTGAAAGGTAGTCATGCAAACTTCCTCAAAAGTTCATATTTGGGATATTTTGTTTGTTCTATTTATGCTCAAATAAACAATGTTTCATTTATGTTTATCCTAATAGTGACATAAATATAAATCAGTGTATAATTTGTCCAAATATGCAAAAAAAGAATCAGTTTTATACATTTTGTGTCTTAATTTATGGTCCCGTTTAGACTTTATTTTCTCTGCCGTCTTGCGCCCTCTATCTGCGCCTTCAGAGCGCTCGGCAATAGAGATGTGAGAGGCTGCGGGTGAAGCTGGGGAGGGCGAGATGGAGCGGGGAGTTTAGAGGGGGTGAGGTTAAATGGCCCATGTCGGTGCGAGTCTTTAATGGAAGGGATTACTGGCCTTTTGTGTGCCGCCGGCCCGCTCCGTCACTGAGCCCGTGTAAGACACAGCATTCAGTCCACACTGACGACGACATCCTGATCAAGCTGACAAAGGCGGCAGCGGCGAGGGGGAGTGAGACCGCCACAATCAGTTCAGGAGGAGCAGAAGATGGAGGGAGGAGGCGCAGCAAGCAAAGGTTACCGTGCCGACGGGATGGAGAACCAGTCATCCAACCAAACGGCTCCATAAAGAGGAACGTGCTGCACGGCGGCCTCCATCCTCAGACGCGGTTTTATCGATGCTAATTAGAGCTTTTGTGCATGGGTTGTGGAAATGGGCATCTAACTGTGATGTGCTCCATTTGGGCTTTTTTATGAGTCTTTATTGGCGGATTGAAGTCATGAAAGTGTTTTGATGCTAAAGTAAAAAAAAGAAGTCCTCCGCACACCTATTATTATCAGAGCAGGCGCTTATTGTGGAGGCTTTTCAAAGGAAAGTTTGAATTCTCCTGATAAAATTGTGCAAATGAGAGTTTTTAAATCACGTGTCAAAGTCGAGGCCCGGGGGCCGAATCCGGCCCTCCAGGTAAATAATATCCGTCCCTCCAGATCCTTATGTTCTTATTAACAGCTCAATGTTATCTTGTGTTCATTTCTAATTTGTATAATTTGGATAAAATATGTTTTTATGTAAAGTTAATGAAAGTAATTTAAGGTTTAAGTTGATTTATTCTAGAATAATATTCCTACATTTTTGTTATTCATAATTACGATAAAAAGTTACGGTTTTAAATTTAAAAAAATGGGCATTCTGCTAGATTTTTTGACTATTTTGGCATTTGCCAAGATTTTTTTAATCTATTTTGGAGTTTAGCTAATATTTCAGCTACGTGTTAGCTGATTTGGCTAATTTAGACTTTTCTTTTAAAGTTTTTTTAGGCTGTTTTGGAGTTAGGCTAATACTTACATGCTAGCTGTTTTGGCTAATTTAAGATTTTTTTTCAGTTTTTTTGAATATTTTTTAGTTTAGCTATTTTTTCAGCTACATGCTAGCTGTTTTGGCTAACCTAAGTTTTTTTTAGTTTTTTAGACTAATTTGGCATTTAGCTAATATTTTAGCTGGCTATCAGCTTCAGCGTTTTTAGCTATTAGCTTCAGCATCTTCAGCTATCAGCACTAGCATCTTTAGCGGCCAGTTTCAGCTTTCAAACTAGCATTATCACAGCTA
>NC_050535.1:2145694-2169169 GCF_002922805.2 Oryzias melastigma | reverse complement strand
CCTAAGTTTTTTTTAGTTTTTTAGGCTAATGTGGCATTTAGCTAATATTTTAGCTGGCTATCAGCTTCAGCGTTTTTAGCTATCAGCTTCAGCATCTTCAGCTATCAGCACTAGCATCTTTAGCGGCCAGTTTCAGCTTTCAAACTAGCATTATCACAGCTAATGCTACATATGTAGTTCATAATTATGTCCAAAAGCTGCGGTTTTAAAGTTTTAAAAATTTTAGTTTTCATTTTCAATTAATGTTTATCCCGTTCGGCCCGCGGCTTAAGGTGTGTTTTGGATTTTGGCCCCCTGTGTGATTGAGTTCGACACCCCTGGTTTAAAGGACATATTTTTTTTTATTGAAGTACAATATCGATAAACTCTAAAAGGAAACTGTGATTCAAAGCAACAAAAGGTTCCAGAAACTCCTACTTTGTGATTCATCATAGCAAACATCTCATTTCAGTGATAAAAATCCACTGAAAAGAAGACTTCTCTGGTTATTTCCAGGCGTTTTTACCAAACACCAAACACTGCTCACCCCGTCCCTCTGATTATCCCAATAATTACCTGAGCTGTGGCGGTCCCGGCCCCTGCATTTTGATGAGGTTAAACATGTGAGGGGCGGGTCAACAGAAAAGGCCCTTCGACTGTTCCCGATGTTTTAATTAAAGTTGCAGTGAAATGTAAACTTGCTTCTAATTATGATTACCTTTAATTAGCTGTCAGTCTGATCTTAATTGCTTTTGAACACAGCTGACCTCCAACCGCAGCATCTCCAAGCATCCACCTCGGCTGCTTTGTTTGCCAGGCTCTATGTGCTGTACGTCTATTTGTGGCTTTTTGTTTCGGGTGTCTAAACATCGCGTTAATAGAGGATTCATGTGCAGAAGTTCTAGTCGGGTCAGGTGTGAAGAAACGCTGTAAACAGAAGAAGGCCTTCAAAGGTGGAAGCGTTCATTATTCATCACCAGAAAGCAGTAAACGGCTGAAAATACTTTTATTGTGTGAAGTACTTTGTGTTTCCACTGGTGCTTCATAGATGAAGTTTAATTTGAACAAAAGAAGACGTCTAAATCACCTGGTTCCAAACATCTCGGAGAACTAACCTTAGATCATTTCCCATATAATCCCAGACACACTTGGGAATGTCTAGAATTCCGTCAATTCCAGTTCCTCTCGTTCTTGTGTACATTTCTTGATGACTTTGGCTGAATGTTTGAGGTCATTCTGCTGAAGAATCCATGTAGGGACAATCGTTGGTATGATGGGTAAATATCTGCAGTAATTCTCAACGTTGAGAAGACCTTTAGGGTGTATTCAGACCGGACACATTTGGTCCACTTAACCCTTGTACTATCTTATGGGGTCCAGATGATCCAAGCCTTACATTGAGGTGCTATCACAGATGTGGATGAAGATGGACAGGATTTCCTGTCTCTCACAGAAACCAGTTAAAAACAAAAATCATTGGTAAAAAAAAGTTCTGCGCGCTGTCTTGTGGGGTACAGGTGAACCACAAGACAGTCCCAACATCAATATACCTAAAGAGGCACAAGTGAACCAGAGTTTGTTTCCCCCACTAATCTGGAGCAAATTTTCAGTCCAAACGCACGCAAGCGAACCTTGGTCCAGTACCAGGAACTACTCTCGGACCCATCTTTCAAGGTGGTCTCGACTTCCATTATTTCCACCTCTTGTTGCTTTGCCCCGCCCTCATAATTCCCATGAGAGAAGAGATCTTCTGTCACGTGATTTTGTTTACAGGCTTTGTTCTGGAACAGGAAAGAGTTCTTGATGGCAGTGTGAATACAGAGCGAACGCTGGGTTCAGGACTCGATCCAAATCAAATTGAGTGGACTTGGAGATTTGTCCAGACCGAGTTGGTCTACCTCTACAAATGGAGATTGGTCCGAACCAATTTCCATTTGTAGAGGTAGACCAATTCCGTTGGTCCAGACCAATCTCCATTTGTGGAGGTGTCGCCCAATTGCTCAAAGAACCTCCATCATGTTTCCTGCAGACATGCCCTTTGACCAACAAACTACCTTCTGTTGCAGACTAATATTTCAAATTTGGACTCATCAATTTATCAAATGTCCCTATTTTCCTGCAGACTTGAGTGACTTGATCTTGTTTCCACTTTTGGCTTTTTGGGTCATCTTCTCCATGAAGACATTTCTGTCCAGATTTCTCAGGACAGTAGATGAATATATTTGTCTCTAGTTTCCTGGCCATTCCCTCTACAGTCCTCAACCTTTTTTCTTCAAAAGAGCTTTTATTTCTGGAACCTGGCGTCTGCTTTGAAATCTTTGTCCAGTAGAGACCTTGCTGATGGAAAAGTCTTTGGTCTTATTGCTCTACAACCTTGATTTGTAAAAGTTCGGATGTTCCTCACTCGGTTTTAAACCTGTTTCTGTCTCCAGATTTCAGTACATGATCATTGAAGTTCATTAGATCCAGTTTGGTTGATCAAACACATGACGATAGTCCTACAGAATCTCCACCTTTGTGCGACTGAACCTAAAAGAATCAATGTTGGTTTGAAGGCAAAGCGTAATAACATCACCCAATGCTTGCTCTTTTGTTCTGTAGCTTTTTTCTTTAAACTTTTCTGCAGTGGACGTTAAAATGTTGTTTTGTGGCGTTTCTCGCAGGCTCTGCTGGACACGGTGGTGAAGAAGAGCGAGGGCTTCAGCGTGGAGCAGCTGGAGAGGCTGTACTCTCTACTGAGCCAGTGCATCTACCGGCACCGCAGGGAATACGACAAGACCCGGCTACTGGAGGTCAGAGACACACATCTGTGGGGATCCTGTGATCAATAAAACATCATCATGACACTCAGACTCTAGAGCAGCGGGCCTCTACAACCTTTTTCGGGCCATTGAGCGCTTTAATGTCAGACAATATTTTCGGCCTGTACGAGGCTGAACTGTCTGATTTTTAAAATTATTTTTAGCTCTCAGCTTCCCTTAAAGTTTTAGGTTAAAGTTTCATCCTTGTAGCTGCTTTAAATTATATTTGTGCTTTAGATTTTGTGTAGGAAACATTGAAATGTGACAGATTTTTGCTAACAAATCTGGTGCTTGTCTGAACTTTAAATACCCACTCTGAGGAAAATCGTCTTTTTTGTATTTTTAACATCTTCTTTTTCTCATAGTGAAGGACAGTTCTGAGTATTCTTTGATTCAAATCACATTGGGTCTGAAAACCGGGAGCTAGAAAAAGCTCAGATAAGTTAAGCAACTGATAAAATGGGCGGGGCCAAAGTATCCAATTTTTTAAAATAAAACTTCCTTTAGAATCAGAATATCAATGAAACGGAAAAAATGTTTAATGATCACACCGAACTTTTTAATTAAACTAATAATACTGAGGGAAGAATAAAGAGGAGACACCTTTATTTGCTTTACAAGCTGTGTTTCCTGTGCAGAAATTCTTAAATTTGAAAAAACTATCCACACTAGATGACTAGTTGATTCTTTGAAGGTCAAACATCTCCTCCACCTGCACCTTTCCTATCAAATCTCGATTAAAAACCATGTTTATTCTCTTTTCCAATCACAAACATGCCAGACTTTTTGCAAGAAATCTGTCAAAATGTCAGAATAAAATCACTAAAACAATCAGTAGTCGGGCCGGCTGCATCAATTTAAGGGACAGAAAGAGAAAAAAATCAGTGTTAACAATGGAGTTTTTTCATCAGAGATATTAAATGTAGTAATAGACAACTGAAAACCATCACTCACTGCTGAATATTTATCTGCTTTTTGACGTTTTTAGACATTCTGGTTCTTTAACAAGCAGCCGGGCTTTTTTAATAACAGTTCTCTGACTCTAATGTTGTCACACTGTTGGCAAAGTGTTTTGTTTTCTCACCAAAAGAGGTTGAAACTTCCACAAAAGCAGTTATGAAAGCAAAATTTGTTATTTACTGCGGCGCAAAAGGCAGGTGTGTTTATCTTATTCTGGCGGGGGAGGGGAGTTTTTTTTTTTTATATTTGAATTTCCTGCCGGAGAACTTGTTATACGGCTGTTTGAATGGTTTCACCGTGAAAAAGAGGAGCGCGTCTCATATCTGAGGAGACGGATCTCTCTGCTGGGAATAAAGACGTCTGTGTACTCTGAGGCAAGACGAGATCCTGACGGGAACAGGAAATAGACGTGGACCTCAAAAAAAAAAAAAAAAAATCACTGAAAGGGAGGAGGTTTAGGTTTTTTCCATCGACAAAACTGACAAAGATGGAGTTGGGCTTTCTGAAAGTTATATTTTGTGTTTGGAGCTTGTTTGATGGGCTAGAATGTGATTTATTTAGTGTTGAGTAACCTGAAAGTCTTTGGCGCGGGTGACTTCAGCCTTCACCACTCTTCTAGTTTCCCTGTAAATCCTTCAGACAGCTTTACATGGCAGAATGACCACGTAGCTGCGCCCCATCTGCTGCCGCGTCGCATGGCGGAGCGGAGACGAAATGACGGCCGTCCAGGTGGTGCGGCGCGGTGATGGGTCGGGTCAGATGGCGGAGTCACTTTTTTGCTAAAACAAGCAGAAGTCATCTCTGATGTTGCATTGTGGGTATTAGGGTCTGACATGAAATGGAGCGTTTGTCTCCTCCCCCGGGAGCGGCTCGTCTCGGCCTTCAGAGGAGCTGACCTTTCAGCAGATGAACTGCTGAAAGTCAGAGGAGCGTCTCGGCTTCAGTCGGGGCGGCCCCAGGCCTTCTGTCGCCCCGTCAGCCCGAGCGGTCTCCAGGAAAACCCACCGCCTGATGTACGATGTGTTGTGACATTTGCAAATGTAAACATCACACGTGCCAGCAACACTTTCTGCTCCGGCTGCTGTCAGCTGAACAGCCTTTCAGAAACGGTTTTATTCAGAAAACGGAGCCTTAGTGACGTACAGAGGTTTGACCCAGATGTATGCTGCAAGTTTTGGGGTCATGAAGTCATCAACAGCATTCTTTTAGTCATAATTATGTAGTTTTTGGCTAAAATCAACAAGCTGAAAGAAAGAAAATCTCCTGCATTTCACCTATTTCATCCTTACATGTTGTCCAAGTGTTGACTACATACAGCCTGTCTTTACACTCTATGGGTCTACGACCTTAAGATTGGTCACCTGTGTGCCTCATACTGGCTTATGGTTGACGATTGAACGTTTATTTTTATCAGGGCTTCAAAAATATTATTATTCAGAGTTTGTAAAAGTTTCCTAATTTGTTTGTTTCGGGTCAATCTAACTTGAATAGCCTCTCTAGAAGACGTTTTTATCGCCGGTGTTGCCCCATAATCCTGTGTAACACCACGCTTTATCACCAACAGCTTCCTCTGCTTAGAAGTGTAAAATTGCTTTTTACCAAAGTTGATAGTTTTTAACTTTTGCAGAAATTGCTATCATGCAGGGGGTGTCAGGGACCCCGATCAGCCATTCAGATGAGGAAACGCTGGCAGTCAAACATCTTCAAGGCATTAATCATGGTCTGCTGCAGTCTATCATCCATCTCTTTCTCTGATGCTGCTCAGATTCAGTCAAATTCTGCTGTTTTCATGCTGAGAAAAATTGCCCGCCGTACTTTAGCACAGCTTTGCTTGGCTTTACATCATTTATCACGGTGAAAGCTGTTTGCTGTGGGAAATTTCCAAGTAATATTTAAGCCGCGGCGGCGGCGCACAGACGCTCGGCGCACACGTTTGGAGATTATGTTGACATGTGCTTGTTTTTGTTGTGCAGGAGATGGAGGAGAAAACCCAGCATTTTCATACATTCCTGTGAGACGGGAGACGCCGAACCGCCGGGGACCCACACGGCGGGGCCGCTCCGAGTCCGGCCCGTCACACTACAAACACTCACCCGCCCTGCTGGCGCTCGGAGAAGCAGGGTGGAGACTTTCTATGGTGCTAACGACTCAGGAACCTGGCCAGATCCACCCTACACAACCAAACCGCCGCCGCCCCCATCGCCACAACCACGAGGTGCTACTCCACTCGCCGTCGGATCAGGTGACCCACTCACGTGCACAGCAGGCAGCTCAGCAGACCTCCACCAGCAGACGTGGTCGAGCCCTCCGGTTATCACACTGCGCCGCTTCTGTCTGGTTTCAAGCTAGCACAGGAGGTTAGCACGGCAGCACCATTCACCACGGCGGCAGAACCGAACGTTCCCCGTCTGTCGTTTGCACTGCCTAGTGTGTGCCTTATTTTTGAAAAGCAAACCTCACCATTTAGCCGGATTCGGGGGAGGATTCGGGGTAGGGTTTGAGGATTCGGGGGAGTGTTTGAGTTATTCGGGGGAGGGTTCGAGTTATTCGGGGGAGGGTTCAAGACAAGGTTCTTCAAATGTTACATTTGTTGCATGTGGTGGAGCAGTCGGGGGCGGGGCTTCATATGCAAACAACAAAAAGAAAAGGGTTTGGTGCCATCCCGCTCCCTAACGGTGCTGAAATGTTTCCTGTTTTTTTTTTTTTTACGCTGAATTGACTGTTGGTGAATCCGATCAAGGCCATTCTAGGCAGTGCTCATCTTTGCTCTTTGTGTTTCCTTTCTCCACACCTGACCAGTCGGTTCTCACCTGTGGCCAAACGTTTTCCCGCTCTTCTCTCTTTAAAAGAAGCACTCTGGGGTCGACCTTAAGCTCACCTCTGCCTTCCCCCCACAGCTCCAGGTGATCAAACCGTATGCAAACCGGCAACCACAGGTTAGCACTTGGACTACTGCAGAGAGGAAGAAACCAATGCTACCTCAGCGTAATTTATTTTGTTTACTGGGTACAAAAACAGTATTTCTGATTTGTTTTCCCCCTTTTTTATTTTTAAATACTGTTGTGACATCCGCAGGTACCAGATCAGTGCGACCACGGCAGATTGTTATGTGTTGAGCCAGGTGTGTCTGTAGTTCACCTGTCGCCTCTTTTCTATTTTTCTGCTCATCTCATTTTTATTTATTGCAAATGATTTCCATCTAAAATGCTTTTTTTGTTATAAAATTGGAAATTCTTAAACGTCCGTTTTGTTGTGTAGCGTTTGTGTAGCAGGTGGCGTGTTCGACAGTGGGGGGAGGGGTTTACAGGTCTCTCAGGTTTACCAGGAACAACACGCCCCCTTCTGCCTTTTTATTTTCCTTCATTGAGTGGTTACAGATGAACTGGAAAAAGACAAACAGGACCAGACTTGCTTTCATTGTTTTGTTTTGTTTGCCAAAAAGATTTAAAAACACACCTGGACATAAATTGTGGATAGTTAATGTCACACATTGTGATCTCCCGTTTTTTTATTCTAAATTGTAGCCAGTTTGGACTAACAGCCAGTTTTTGTCTGGTAGTTGAGGATTTAATCCAGAACGTTCGGAGGGAAAAAGGTTTGTTCTCCTTTTGTGTTCCAGTCTTTTTTATTTTGTGTATTGCAATGTTACTTTAGTGTAAGTTATATTTGGAATTTACTGTATTTCTGAATAAACTGCTGTGATATACTTGAATAAAGGTGCAAACTTCATAAGTACACGTGTTTTCTGTGGAAATTCAGTAGATTTTAATGTACAAAAAAAGTCGACAGTCCGTTCATGTTCTGGTATATCTATTAGGGTTCAATAACTGTAGATTTACAGACATTTTTGTTTTTTTAATCCAGTCTATCAGGGTTTCTTTTTTTCTAAAAACATTTATACAGAATTGATTTAAAATATACATATTTCCTTCCTGTATTTACAGAATAACCCATCGCTGGTGGGTCACAATGGTTGTAGAAAACAGAAACAGATGATCACCATGACAACAAATGAATATTGTGCTTCAGAGGACGGCGGGATTCCTTCTCCCCGAATGTTTTTTCTCTTTAAACCCTATCTGACCCAGATCTGGCAGGTTTTTCCAACGTACGGGTCACACGGTTCAAAACCTGGTTCTGACATTACCTCATAAATCCTCACCTTAGGAATTCCTGCAGGAGAGCGGAGAACATCAGGGATGAAAAGAAAAAAAAGACCCACATCTATGGAAGCTACAGACTTTTTAGCTAGCTGTGGATCCGCTATGGCTCTGGTTCAAGACGAAACAATCTGATGATTCTTCAAAATTACTAAGAGTGCCCCTGCTGGATGAACGGATGAACTACAACCATACAGTGCTGGAGTTTAGGCATCGCCGCCTGGCGTTGGCTGAACATGAGTACATTCTGCTCAGGCTTTTATTTGAGGGGGGGGTGGCGGCTGAGCTCCTGATCCACAGCTGGAGCTCAGCCGGCGTTTGGCATCGGCGCGGTCCGGCCGCCTCAGCCGCTCTGGATGTACTTCTTAATGACCACGCAGCCGTGTCTGAAGAGCGGACAGGGCAGCGACTGCAGGAGCGTCCAAGAGTTGCTGCAGGGGTCAAACGTCTCCATGTTGCCCAGGGCGGGGCCTTCGCTGCTGACGATGCCGCCTGTGGCGTAGATCTTCCCGTCCAGGACGACGGCGCTGCAACCACAAAAAACATCACCTCTTAGTGAGTGTAAAACTCAACAGAAACAAGAGGATTCTGATTTGTTTATAGCATCACATGACCCTTAAGTCGGTCCTGATTAACACCTGAGCTCCGTCTGGCGGGAACAATATTCATTTCAGCCTTCTTGTGTATAAATACCCGAACTTTGCTTTATTACTACGGAGCTCTGGACATGACTTTCAAAGACAAATTGTTCCTTCAAATTAATAATTTGTGGCCATGAAGTAGTATTTCGTAGCCACAAAATACTAATTCATGCACACACAATAATCAATTTGGGCAATATGCTAACTTGTTTGCCCAAAATGCTAATTTGTGTGTGCTCAATACTAATTATGTGTGCAAAATATTAACTTATAGGCACAAAAATGCTCATTTGTGTGTGTGCATAATGCATACTTTTGTGCACAAAAAAATGCTAACTTGTCCATAACATGCTAACTTGTTTGCGTAAAATGCTAATTTGTGTGCAAACACTAATTGATGTGTACAAAAAGCTAAATCATGTGTGCAAAATGCTAACTTGTGTTCGAAACATGCTAATTATTGTGCGCTAGATGCTAATTTTTTTGTAAAATGCTAATTTGTGTGTAAAATGCTAACTTGTGTGTAAAATGCTAACTTGTGTGTAAAATGCTAACTTGTGTGCGCAACATGTTATTCTGTGTGTACAAAATGCTAATTCATGCACACAAAATAACTTAATTTGTGCACACAACAACACTAAGTAAGATGCAAATTTGCGTCCACAAGTGCTTATTCATGTGGGCAAAATACAAATTTGTTTACTCAAGTTGCATAAAATAATTTGTGTGCATAAGATGCTAATTTGTCCTCATGTAATGTAAATTTTCATGCACAAAATGCTAATTTCTGCCCACAAAATACCACTCTGTCTACAAGCTATCAATTTGAGGGAACAGTTTTTATTCTGCCACATCCAGAGCTCCGTAGAAAACAACAGAAATCCATCTTTCTATTAATTTCAGTAGAAAAGGCTCCACATTTCACCCTTCAGATGTTCATGCTTGACAGGAGTCCTCCATCAGACAAACAGCTTTGTCACAGACAACCCCATTTTTTTAAAAGTGTTTAATTGTTCGACAGCCAGGACTTCCAGCAGAAATCCGTCTTGTTGATCACAACCTACCAGCAGAGCCACACAAAGCTTCTGCAAACAGCGCGGCGCTGGAGGCTGCGGCTGCGTGACGCCGCCGTTCCGACGTCGTTCGCCGCTCCCTAACGAGGCGGAGGTAAACGTGTACGTTCTTTCTGGAGGAAAGCTAATGAAAAAGCAAATATCTGTACAAATATGCACGTTTGATATGAAACAGAAGCAGGAGTTTGTGTGCAGAAAGGATTAAAACTTGGGCTATAAGCTGATTAGAGCTTTGTACTCCTGTTGGGCTTTGGAACGATCTGCATTTACATAAGGTGCGCGCTCGCACACACACTCACAACACTGTGGGGACTCGGAAAGATTATTACATAAAGCCCGGTTCTACTCGGAGGAGAAAAAGAGCCAGCTGATCCAAAGTGGAGAGGGCAAAAAGCCTGGAGGCGGCTCCTTCCGATAACAGGAGGGCAGGTGCGGCCGGATCTCCTGCACAATGACCTGCCAGCCTCCAGATCCGTGGACGTTCCTGAGCGTTCTCCTCCTCTCTCGTGTCAGACTTAGTTAAATGTAGCAGAACAGCTGCCCGGCGTGAGCCGCTGCAGCTTATCAATAACTCTGACAACATGATTTATGCGCCGCGTTCTGCACATCAGATCGCCGTCTGTAATTGCCTCCCAAATGTATTTCATGCATGCTCCTACTTTTCTATTTATTTATTTATTTTTGTTGTTGTCTGAAAACTGAAATTAAAATCCAGCATGAAATGGGAGTTCATTACGGAGGAAACGGCACACCTCAGTCGCTGGAGCTGACTGGGAGATCGGAGCGTGATCCCACTGCTGCTCGTTTTCATTTACCTCCTTCAACGGCCGCTATGTGGCCACAAATGAAAGGAGCAGACGTGGATTTGTGTTTTGGAGACAACAACATCAACAACAACAACCCCCCGAGTGAGGCGACGTCTCAACAAAGAAGAAATGAAGCAAACAGATTTGTAATGATTCAAACTAGATTCTCACTTGATTAAATCTGGACTCGGATTTCTTACATTTTTTAGTTGCGTCACGTCTATCTGAGTGGTTTGATCCACTCAAAGTTGGCTTTTGGTAACTTCTTATATAATGGCGGATTTATCCGTTTGGCGTCTCCTGCCGAAAAATCAAATGTATTTTTTTTAATCCGTATCTAAATGTTGAATATCTTTGTCATTGGTCCACAGAATCAATATCAGGAATCAAAGTGTTTAAATAAACATTTAAAACTGAAATCATTTAAAAACTGCAGGGAGGCGGACCTACAAGCTCACATTGAAATTGAACAGGAAATATGCAAAATACAGCTATTTTGAGGATAAATGTGAAATATTTTAGGGTAAAATATATATTTAAGTTGTGGAGACATTTACTTAATTATTAGTACACTATACGTCTTATGATGGCAGGTGCTTCACCTTCCTCACCAAACCGCTAACAGTAGCTGAACTAATCCGGAACACTTTTTACCTGAAAATTTGGAGTCTAAAATGTTAAGTTGGGCAAAAACTTCCAAATCTAAGAATTCTCTGCTCACTTACTGACTGGAATATTCTACTGTCGCAAACAGACAGGGGAAGACATGATCCATTTTCAGTGATTCTGGGTGTTTTATTTATGACAAATGATAACAGGTGAACTATTTGTTTTAGACACTTTTATTAAAGTTTCCCCATGACATTTATTTTTATTTAAAAAAAAACATTCCTATTATTGTTTTAATTCTGATTATTACATTTTTAACCAAAATCCCACAACCTCAATTACTTAAAAAGCCATTTTTCTTGTTGATCTGAAGCCTGTTTCTAAAATCTTCTCTGAGGGGGCGTGGCTTTTGGAGCTGAGCTGAGTAGCCCCGCCCCTGATCCCCACCACTCAGTGGAAATGAGGCTTTAGTAATTCCTAAAGTCCATTGACTTTTTATGAGAACTGGACTGAGTAAGTGTGACGTCAACCGAATCAATTCAGTCACGTTTTTTTCATGACATGGACACCGCCATGTTGGAGCCAGGTGTCGTCTGAAAGCAGTGATTGGTCCGAGTTGGTCCGAGTCTCTCACCAATCAGGAGTGAGCTCTTTGGAAGTCCACACCCCTAAAGGTACGTTTACACCAGTCACGTGATGCATATTCAAGAACACGCTAGCCCATTCAGTCGATGATGGTATTTTTATTTTTATCATTTTTAGTGTTTACTAGCTCTTGTCCGCCACACACAGTTGGAAGAGGCTAGACGCGAAAAGTTCTTTTGCCGCTCTATTCCAATATATGAAAGCTAGATTCACAGGATTACTACCAGGCAGAATAACGCAACTTTTCTCTTCTATGATCATGTTTACAAAGGTTAGTACAAAAACCGTCAATCAAACTTTTTGAACATTTGACCTACTTTTATTGAGTCACCTGCTTGGTCAGTTTAAAACTTGAAAAATAAGAAAAAATTATTATTAGCAATAACACGTTAAAAAAGATTGTAAATTTTCAATAACGTTAGCAGAGCGGCCTAACAAAAGTGGTGTTTCCCTGTTGCTCGACAAATTTTTACCGTAATATTGAAAAATGTAATAGCAGAATCCCTGGCTCAATCTGAACGAAATGATATGACATATTATATCAAAATATTAGGAATGTGGGCGTGGTTAACAAAAAACCTCCGTTGCTAAGGAAAACCAAAAATTTACTTTTGCAGATTGTTTTAAAAATTACACTGATCTGTTCGTAACATCCAGGCAACCAAAAAATAAAATGGTTGCTATGGAGATAAACTAACAGTAAAGCCGCCATTTTGAAAAAATCGGTTTGTCATGAATTTGTCTTGTAACTCATCTAACTGGGGGGGGTGGGGCAAAAGGGAGAGTGGGGGAGGGTAGCGGCTGACAACCATACAACGCAACTCACAGCTTTAATTTAAGTTTTAACCCAGTAAAGTACACTTCCGCTGTATTAAAAGTGGTTTATCAACAAACTTTTACTGGATTTTGTTAGTTTTAATGAAATGGCCAAACTTTAGCTTCACGGCGCTCTACCACACAAAGACTGACGGACTACTAATGAGCTTGAATTTTATAAAAAGCAGGTTTTTTTTTTGAAGACATACTTGCAACGGGAGCTTTAGAAGAAGCTTTTTGAGGACTTTTCTGCCAACATTCGGTGCTGCTACATTAATTATCTCTTACCTGCAGAACTGCCGTGAGTGATTCATGTTGGGGCCAGCCTTGATGTTGCCTTTGTCGGGGTCATAGATAGTGGTAGCTCGAGCGTAGGCTCCTCCCAGGATGAATATAAAACCGTTTAGACTCACTGCAGGGGCATATTTGTTATCTAAAGATATGAGGAGGGAAAGAAAAAAAGAGAAAACACATTCTTTCACTTTAATGGCATCAATATGTTCTTCTTTTCTACTGAATGAAAAAAAACAATCATCATCAACATTCTCCTTATCACTTTGCAGATACGCCCGTCTCCAGATTGCTTTGAAAGAAAGGAGGGAATGGATACCTACGCCTGAGAAAAAGGAAAAAAGAAAAAGCTCAGTTCATAAATCACTGCGGCTTTATTGGGTTCCACTTCAAAATCTGTTTGGGCTTGGAAGCGATATAAAACAGTTACCAGAGTCCCAATAATTCACAATTGCATTAAGCCGCTTGGCACTTTCGTAGATTTATACAGAAAAAGGAAAAGCTGGCAATACATGAATGAACAGGTGGAATAATGGATTCTGGGGCTTTTGTATGAGCACACCTGAGGAGACTCGCAGATGATGGGAAACAAAACTGAGTTTAAAAAAGCTGCTGCGAGTGCGGGGAAAAGTTGAGCCCGTTTACGTCTTCTGATGGCAGGTGAGGCAGTGTCGAGATGCTCGTCATGGTCGTTCGTCAGGCGGCAGGCAGGAGGAGCTAAGTTTAACTCCTCTTCCTGCACTTTGCCCCGGCGGCTGAGAGGAGTCTGACGTTTTTAATTAACAGGTCGGCCATGAGGTCGGAGGCACCGCCGCTGCCTCTACGATTACTGCACTGCAGTCGCATTAAGAAATCCACTAGTGTGATGGGTTTTGCACATGCTCAGTACACTGCCCCTGCACAGTGGCCTTGGTCAACCCATGCCTCTACGACGTCCATTTTCCTCTCATATTGGATCTCCTTTTTTTTTCCACAAAGTTCCATTCATACGATAAATTACATAATCATTCGTATAATCATTTCTGAGACCCCTATCTCATTAGCATGCGCCAAACTTTCCTTAAAAAACAATTTAATATAATTTGGTTCATGTTTTCTGCCCTGTATTTCCTCATCAATCCACTAGGGGCAGTACAAGAGCTTTTCCTGCTCATTTCAAAATGGCTGCTCCCATGAACGCTTTTGGCGGGAAAAGTTTTGCTAGTTTTCAAACCTTTAGGGTGAGAGTTACTCTTGTATTATTATTATTTATTTTGTAAAGATGTGTTGATAATTATGTGTTTATAATAGAGATAAACGTTTTATTAAAAATGTATGGGTGAACACTCATCAATATTTTTACGTCTTAAGCTAACATGAGCAAAAATTGAAAAAATCACTCAACATAAAAAAATTGATAAATGTGAATTAAAAAATTAATGCAAAGATTCTTAAGGGAGGATTTAAGAAACATTCTAAAAAAATATGTCAATTTCTTTAGCTTTAGAGGGTTAACCTTAGGATTTCCAAATTGAAGCCCTTTAGAAAACCAGCTAAAAATCAGTGCAGTACCGCTAGAAACCACTAGGGGCAAATAGCGTTAATTAAATTTACAGTATTTCTAACTATGTCATGGTTCAACTTTTGTAGTTTTACCCATTTTTTTTTTAATAGTGCATTGTGTTCTACGTCCTGATTGGCTGTTGTTGTCAATCATTCTCTGCTGTGTCATACAGAATGATTTCGTTTGTCAAATCTTTGATCGCAATCAGAGCTTCGTTTTCATCATATACTATTGGACCTGAACCTTAAGAATTTAAACAAGAGAGAGAAATGTAAAAACGTTCATGTCTGTCTGAGAAAAGTCTATAAAGTGTGTGGCGAGGAGTTTATAGCCCTAAAACATCTGTAATTTTGTATTTCTCCTATTGTATTTCTCCTATTGCAGATATTTTTTAGTTTTTTTTAACGATTTAAACGACAATTAATGATATTTAATGTTTCTTTTAACACTATTAACAGATTTATATGGAATAGTATGGCATGAAAAAACATTTAGTGTTTTTTTAAGTTATTAGTAGTCTTTTTCGAGATATTTTTCTCCAAAATAATTTATTTTTAGAACTACAAATACAAGAAAACTCTAAACCAGGGGTCACCAACGTGGTGCCCACGGGGCCAGGTAGCCCTCAAGGACACCACAAGGTGCCCGCAGGTCTCTTCTGAAAATAACACAACTCACTTGTGAGCTGCATCTAAAATTAACATTTATTCTCTTGCTATTTTTTTATCAGGCTTACATAGATTTAAAAATTAAAATGTCTTAAAAATATGATTAGGTTACATAAACTATTATTATTATTATTATTAACTAAATATTCTTAGCTGACCTCTGACCTACTCCAGTTCGAAGATCATTAATTCTGTTAAAAATTCAAAATGTGACAAGATTTGTTTAAAAATGTGTACGTTGATTTTTCTTCATCATTACATAGTCGATAAACATGGTACAACACAGTGAAAATGGTACATTTTCACATGAAATGTAAGTAATCATATTAAAATGTAACAATTATTGAGATTATTTAAGTGCTGAATATTCATATCTGTTGTCATTGTTGATAATTATGGTGAGGAGTCAGTGTCTTTACCTAGAGAAGTATCGTTATTCATTATTAATAATGTATAACTGACTATAACTACGCTAAATTTGTTATTGGTGATGGTAGCCCTCCGTATGACTCAGTACCCACGAAGTAGCCCTCAGGTTCAACAAGGTTGGTGACTCCTGATCTAAACTAATCGAATAAAGTAATTATAGTGACGCAGAAAATGATTAACACCTGCAGTTGTTAAATAGGCTCCGCCTCCAGCATGTGACACACAGGTGGGGACCGTCAACAAACCACTCATCCAATGAATCAGAACAAACTAGGAGACGACTGACAAGCATTTCTGGCAAAATGTCACCAGATTCAGTGAGAAAAATGAACATCCTACTCGACTTTGACCATGAACAACAATCTGATTGTATTATACTGCTAACCTTGTAGCAGCGTTACATAACATTACAGGCAGAGGTCTGGTGATGAAGTTATGAGAAGTGGAAGCACGGCTGAGCTCAGAAATGAGCATCTGTGAGGTTTGATTCTCAGGAAGAGAACAACAGACGGAGTATTTGTTTAGAGACTCTGAAGACACGTTCACACCGGGTCTGTGATGCAGGTCTAAGAACCTGCGTTTAGCACGGTTAGCCTGTGGTGTTCACACATTTAGCAGGGATTGTGACATTTTAGTGTTTTGAGTGTTTATCTCTATAAATTCTCACTCCCAACTCATCATATAGGACATTTTTAACATTTTGGGTGTCCCTAATTCGTGTTTTTTGCAAGAAGACCTGGCCGCAGAAAAAGAAATTGGCCCCAAGGTGGCGCCAGAGCATCATTAGAAAAAGTCCTTGACCGAAGTTTGAATAAAGTTCATGCTCTTCCCCCAGAAAAACACAGAAACCGGGTAAGGGTAAAGTTAAGGGTAAAGTTAAGGGTAAAGTTAAGGGTTCTGGTTTGGAATCTTCTAGTATAGATACACAAACTCCACTTCCGCCTAATGATGAGTTTAATGTGGTTTTTGGGTGACATGTTGACTGTAACCAGATTCCCATTAAATCTCGAGTACCCAACCTTCAGGACATGGTACTGGATGCAACAACGGATGCAGACGCGGTACCAGGTTGGGGTTAGGGTACCAGTCCGGTCCGTGTCCCGAGGGTTGGGGACCCCTGATTAGCGTCTGTAGCCCAAATGGCGGCCGGACCCGTACCAGTTTGGGGCCCAGAGGTTGGGGACGCTGATTTAATTGGAACAGACAGCACGTCAAAAAACGACGACACCCCAAAGTCAAAAAGTGGTGTGGAGGGAGCAGAACCATAAGTCCATATATGACGAGAATGCGTTGGTTTATGTTTGTATTCAACCGGAAGTTACTCTAATAAAACGTTGAATTGCTAAATTATCCGTATGAACGTAGCTTTAACAACAAAGATGTTGAGGTTTTCTTTGATGAATGAATCCATCAGAAGAACCGATCCTGGGAGATGCAGGAACAGGGATGCTGAGGTTGGAGGTTTAGATGGAGACAGACGATCGGCTAAAGGAGCATCTGAAAGCCAAAGAAAGGGAAGGCGCACATTTGCATCCTCCAGGTTCTGCGTCATCATTTAAGGTGACAGCCCATGAGCTGAAAAATGGAACAGATGCATGTAGAGCAAAGCGAGCTCTGAACTTCACGAGGAGAGAAGCCTCTCAGGAGGACGTTCTTCTGAGAGATCTTTCAGATCTTCGGGGTGAGGTGAAAGCTGAGTGCAGGCCCAGTTATTAGACAGATACAGAGACGTCTGTACTGATGCTGCCCATCTGACGACGGCGACGCCAACGTTACAGCGAAGGGTTTCAGATTTCAACAACGCTGCCATGGCGAAAAATTGGGTTTAGATTGACGAGACGGGAACGAATCAAATCCGTTTGCAGTGACAGAACACGGAGGGCTCAGAGAGGTCAGATTAGTTCATCGGTGTATTTGGGGATGTAATACAGAAGAGTCATCACGATAAGCAATCAGAACGTTAAATCCGTTCTAAAGTGTCAAACGGGTAGATTTCCTGTTTAAAATAAAACTAGAAAAGTTGCATTACCAGTGATAATTCTAGTG
Organism: Oryzias melastigma; assembly: GCF_002922805.2. Lineage (NCBI taxonomy): Eukaryota > Metazoa > Chordata > Actinopteri > Beloniformes > Adrianichthyidae > Oryzias > Oryzias melastigma. Next base: position 2,151,702 of record NC_050535.1, on the reverse strand, counting down.
TGAATGCATTCTGCTGAAAGTAGTTGTTCAAGATGCTGAAGCTTTTTGCTGAAAATGGTGACAAAATTTACTTTATTTGCTGAAGGGATTTGCTGAAAATGCAAAAGCTTTTTACAAAATTTGCTAAAAGACTGTAAATGTTGTTAAAGAACTGTGAAAGAGCGCAGAAGTTGACCTAAATTTCTGAAACTTTGCTGTAAAATTCCTTAAAAACCTCTGAACTATGCCAATTTTTTTTAAAAAGCTTTAGTATGCTGCTCAAATACTAGCTAAACTCCAAAATTACATAAAGTTCCTCAGTGAACTAAACTAGTCAAAAACGTTAGCATGTTGCTAAAACAGAAGCTAAATTCTAAACTAGCCTAAAAACCCCAGGGGATACGAAATTAGCCAAAAAAGCTATCTCATTTATTAAATACTAGCTAAGCTTCAAAATAGTAAACTAAATTAGTCATAAACGTTAGCCTATCGCCAAAAGGGAAGCTAAACTCTGAATTAGCATAATAACCCCAATAGATGCCAAATTAGCCACAAAAGCTAGCTCATTTATTAAATACTAGCTAAGCTCCAAAATAGTCTAAAATTCTTCAGTAAACGAAATGGTCATAAACGTTAGGTTAAAGGTTAAACTTAAAATTAGCCTAAAAAGTATTAGCCCAAAACGTTAGCATGTTGCTAAAATATTCCGAGTTTAGCTCGTATTTCAGCAACAACCTAAATATTTTTGTAAACTGGGCATCTATCAGGTAATTTCAAGCAATTTTACAACAAATTTTTCAGAAATTTAGGTCAACTCCAGCACTCCTTCGTAGTTCTTAAACAAAATTTCCAGTCTTTTAGATAATTTCGCAAACAGTTTTTGCATTTTCCGCAAATCCCTTTAGCAATTAAAGTAAATTGCGTTACCATTTTCAGCAAAAAGCTTCAGCATTTTCAACAACTACTTTCAGCAAAAAGCATTCACACTAACATTATCACAGGTAATGCAACTTTTCTAATCTACTTAAAATTTTGAAATAAGACTTTCTCATTCATTTCCTGTGAGGCATATTTTGCTCAATATTTCAGAAACTATAAAGTTTATAAATACTAAAAATACAAACAGTAAAGTCCTGAACGAGCTGAACGTTTTGATACTAAGATTGCTTAAATGATTTGAGTTTTTACGTGCCGAAAAACGTACAGAAAGCAGCAGGAGAATCACTGTAGTGTGAATGCTCACTAAACATTCACACAATAAACATAAAAAAGTGCTGCCAACATTTCCACACAATCTAAACTGTCGGCACGACAATCCGAGGCGTCAGCTTCAATTTCTACCCTCCAGAAACAAGTTGTCACTGATTGGTCCTCCTCACATTCTGTTTATTTTCCTCTTTTCCTTCTTCATCTCAATGATACCCAGCTGTCAGTCTTTCTAAGCACATGTGTGTTTGCCAGCAGACACGGCAAACACAGACACACAACACTCATTTCTCACCATTTGGCGCCTGGAGCAGAATAATAACGGGATGCTCTCAAAGGGAAAACTTCTATTTTTTTTTGACCTGCTGCCCGTCTCCATCGTGGCCCGCTGGATCTCAGGTGGGAATCGAGGCAGGTGAGTCTCGCTCATGTTGGGATTTCATCTGCTGGCCTTCAAGTTTGAAGGAGCTCCTTTTTTTTTTTTTTTTTTTTCTTAGATAATCTGGACGCCTATAGATGCTATGATGACACACCAACAAAATATGATCCAAGAGGAAGATGAGCAAGAAGGTTCATAAAAAAAAAGCAAAAAAGAAACGAGTGATAGAAATGCAGCTGTGCCTGCAGGGCAACACCGGTCAATGCGGACTCTCGCGCTCTCATAAAACAAGCAAGTTGCCAAAGCCTGGGACCCCTCCGGCGGAGGTCACGACACCCTACAAAATGAAAAACACACGGAGCTGCTGAGTTCTGTCTGAACAAACGCCTCTTTGTCTGCTCCCCGCATCATATCTGATGCCGTGAAACCTCCACGCCATCAGAACCAGGCCAGATTCTCTGATAAGCGCTGGTTGTCATGGACCTGGAACTGTGCGGTCAGTGCAGATGCAGTGCTGTTGTTGAAGAGGACAAAGACGCCGCGGTCCTCGCCGCCAGACGCTTAGATACGATTACGACACGGTAATTGGAGCGGCGCAAAAACACACGCTCTCCTTTTTCTAAGAGCAGCTTTTGAAATGATGAGCCTGAAAGAGAATGACGCGCTCTCATTTAACGTGATGGGGACATGTCCAATTAGGTCGCCATGGAAACAGTCCACCTTTTTCTGCCTCTGCTCTCGGCCTTTCCCTTTGTTTTCCTTCAGCAGCGCCACTGCCGCCAGGGACCGCGCCCGGCGTGCTACGTCATTTGCGGGAGTAATTGTTGAGCGCTCAATTTCCCGATAGAGTAACGTGGGTGCGGCGGTCGATGGGGGCCTGCCTGTCAGATGGGGGTGCTGAAAGGAAACCACGGATGATTCCTATCGTGTGACAATGAACAAGAGGGAATCTTTAACTCTGTATGACTTGGAGGAACAACCGTTTTTAGAAGTTAAGGTCAAAATTATTTAATTAATTGATTTCTGCTGCTTTGATTATTTTAAACATTAAAAAAGTCACTTTTTAAACGTTTTTTTTTGTCACAACCTGATACTGATATCATGAATATTTGTAAAAAAAAAAAGACAACCTGCATGTAAAAGATTTTTAGACCGAATTCCCCAAATAATTTCCAACAGATTGAGAAGTGCTGCTCAAACCGACGTAGATTTGCAGAAGTGGAGTTCTTGAAAACCCAGAACCATATCAAAGAGGAGATTTGAATCATTCAGCAGCATTTTCAAGTCCATTTTATCAAGGACGAGCAAAAGGGCCTCTTTCTATAAACTGGAGCTCCAGTGACCTTCTAAAGGCCTTGATGCGTCCTGAATTTTTTAAATGTCATCTTTCTGTGGAGAAAGCGCCACAAACAGACTCACTCCAGCGCCGCTGGGTTGAGTTGGAGGCCGAATTTCAGAGGCGGTATCTTAAAACCTTGGCATTTTAGTAATTTGCGGGAGCTGACCTGTTAAGAATGGAGCATTAAGACTTCATAAGTAGCTTAGCGGCGGTGAGCGCGCTCTGTGGCGCTCCGGATCCACACGGGCGGATAAAACAAAGACGCCGTGGGTCCTAACAGACCGGTGACTATTTTTGACGTAAGTAATATTTGAGGGTTCTGTGAAACCCATTTTCAGTTCACCATGTGATACTACGACGATAAATAAAGAGCAGTGGAAGGAGGCGGAGTCCTCACTGGCCCGGTTTCCCAGAAAGCACCTGTCCATTATCCGCGGGCTCGTTGGCTGTCGGATGCAGGTTCATTGTCACCTGGAGAGATCCACCTGTCTGTCTGCAGCTGCTCTCACACGCCTGCCAGAGAAGTAACCCGGCGCCTCTTTCCATATTCATGCTCGGCGTGCATCGCCTCTGGGCTGATATGAGCTCTGCTGTGTTTATGTGTTTCTATTCATGACATTTCTCACCTCAACACCCAGGTTACATAATCAATCTTTTGTCTTACGGTAAATGTAGGGAAAGTTTTAGAGAAAAAGTTCTTTGGCTGAATCAAATCAAAAGTTTGGATGAAACTCTAGTTTTTCAACGTTTAATTCTAGAGACTTACTTATCGACGGAAGCCAAAAACGGTCAATCCTACTTTAAAAAAAAAACTTGTTTTCCACAATCCACAATCTCGTTATCCCAAGAAAATGAATTGATAATGAGATAATGAAGAACAGATACTGTAAAGTCTGGAGCTCAGTGACCACAGAGACGCTTGTTGGGGTTTTTAGGGAAATAAAGGTTAATGAGAAAGAATTAAGACGTTTGAGGAGCGAAGATCCACTAATAAATCAAAAAGCAGACTGAAAACAACTTTTGTGGAGGTTTTCTTCTGCTGTTATTGTTGTAACCACAAAATAAAGCAACTTCAAACGTGTAAAGTCCATGTCTCGGTGCAGGAAAAGAAGAGAGGGTCACTACAGTATATTTTTTATTATCTCGTTATCAATTCGTTTTCTCGGGATAATGAGATAGTGAATCTCATTATCACGATAAAACGATTACAAAAATAATAAAGTAGTGAAGGCCTTTTTTGGCTTCCATATGTTAAAAAGAGATTACAATTAAAAGTCTCTTTAAGTTGAAAAACTAGAGTTTTAACGATATTTGTTTTCCCGTGATAATGAGACAGTGGATCTTGTTATCATGACAAAATGAATAAAATACAGTAGGGCAGGCCGTTTTCTGCCTCCGTAGGTAAGGAAGATATTAGAATAAAAGTCCCTTTAATTTAAAAAAATAGAGTTTCAACAACATTTGTTTTCTAGTGATAGTGAGACAGTGGATCTCATTATCAAGAGTAAATGATCCAACAAGAAAAAGTAGGGTCAGATGTTTTTGGCCTTCGTAGTTTAGGAAGACACAAGAATTAAAAGTCCCTTTAAGTAAAAAAAAAAAAAAAAATAGAGTGTTAATAATATTTCTTTTCTTGTGATAATGAGATGGTGGATTTTGTTATCATGGGAAAATGATCCAAAACAAAGTAGGGTAGGCTGTTTTTGGCTTCCACAGGTAAGGAAGACATTAGAATTAAAGCCCCTTAGGTTGAAAAAGTAGAGTTTCAACAATATCTGTTTTCTCGAAATAATGAGATAGTGTATCCTGTTACAATGATCCAAAAAAAAGTATGGCTGGCTGTTTTCAGCTATCAGCTTCAACATCACATTTTTTGTCTGGTAAAGACCAACTCCAATCATATAAGTCATGACAAACTTGTCTATAAGCTTTGTAAAATGTAAAATGTCTCTAAAAAATGTCAAACTGTTCTTGGATCTTAAAGAATTTTGCAGGGTGAGCTTTCAATTCAAAGAAGTGTAACTGACTTTTATTTTCTGGTCTGAATATAAAAAAACAAAAAAGTAAAATGAAAAGTAAAAAGGCTCACAAAATCTGAACAAATCAATAAAAACCATCAGTGCGAGGCACTTTCCCTGACACTGAACTGTAAAATAAAATAAAAACTGCCAGCGTTGTGATACGTGCTCTGGAAAAAAAAACATCTGAAAGAGTTTTTGAGTCTTTCCTTTAAAGCTTTAGCAGCTTTCCTTTCACTTCTCTATCTTTTACAGGTCTCAAAAGAGGAAAACGGGTCCAAGGTTTGGACAATAACAAGTCAGGAGCAGGGGCCTGGCTTGGCAATCATGTCAGTGAAATGGTCTTTTCATTATTCGGAGAGGCGATAACGCCAGAAGAGGAGAAATCATGAGAAAAACAGAAGGAAATGATGGAGAGGGGAACAGAAATGTAAAATATGCCGTCCGCCTGAATCCGGAGCTTCAGGTTACAGAACCATGGACTAGGAAGGGATTTTTTTATTTTCTTTTTGGGTGAATATCAGAAAAGTTTGTTTCAACTTTAGTGCATAACAAAGTGTTAGAAAGGAGAGTGGATCTGTTGTGGTCGCTCACCTATCATGGGGGACTCGATGAAGCTCCAGCTGTTGCTCTGAGGTTCGTAGGACTGCAGGACCCCCGCCGAGCGCCCAGCCTCGTTCACTCCCCCGAACACGTAGATCTTCCCTCCGCACACCGTAGCTGCTGCGGAGTGGACCGGCTTTGGGAGAGGAGACACCGTCTCCCAGGTGTTTGTGATGGTGTCATACCTGCAGCACAAAAACCAAAGAGGGCTTAGAATACAGATGGAGCAACAAGCGTCACCGCCGAGCGGGGCCATGATGAGGGGACATTTTAGGACTTATTTTTCTGAGTATGAGTATGAGTAAGGTTTTTACATAGTTTATCCACAGGGGCGACTTATACTTAGCAACTTGTTTATAATAATAATTAAAAAAAAAAGATATATATATATATATACTTTGACACCACTGACTGGGATGTACTGCTGAAACAACACGGTGAGGACCTGGAGGAGCAGACTCACTGCCTGACAGGTTACCTAAAC
>NC_050535.1:2131036-2143920 GCF_002922805.2 Oryzias melastigma | reverse complement strand
ATATATACACATACAAATATATATTGTAAAAAGATATGTATGTTTACTATGAAAATATATTTTAATATATATATATATGAAATACACAAATATATATAGTAGATATATATGAATAGTATGTGTCTATATATATATTACACACACACATATATATATATATATATATATATATATATACATACAAATATATATTGTATATAGATATGTATGTTTACTATGCAAATATATTTTATATATATACACTTGTACAGTATAATGTATATTATTTTCCCACTAACAACCAGTTGTCCTTTGGCGAACAACCACTAGAGGGGACTGTATGTGTGTTTATCAGTATTTGCTACTTAAGAAGAAGTGTCGTCCAAGATAAACGTACAAAAATCTGATTGTTCTCCTAAACTTTGATATTTTTCTCATTAGCATCGAGACATTATTATTCTTGTTTTTATTTTGTCCTTCGTTGGACTAATACAGGACAGCAAGTCAACAAACTGGATTACTGAGAGACAGAAGTACTGAAAGCGCCCTCATCCAGACGCGGATCCTGCCATAAAGTGGTAAAAAAAGAAAAAAAAAGACTGAATAATCTCATGAATGCAACCATAACGAAGTGTTTACTGAAGTTTCTCTTGAGCTCTTCGCAACAAACAAACCTGATCTCTGTTCGTTGTAAATGTGATATACAGTCAATCCTTCCATGTAGCGATGCGGCTAAAAACTTGACGGTAACTTCTAGTTTATGAATGTATTTTTGGACGAGCCCTGGGCATCATATTTGACAAAAGAGACAGCGGAGAAGAGCTTAAAGTGTGAATCGCATTCGGTGTGAACGCAGAATTATGGTGCGCTCGGAAAATTGTTGCACTTTTCTCCCAAAAGTGTGACTTCTGCAGCGCTTCCGCATGCGGCGGAGTGCACGCGTAAACCTCCCGTTTACACCAGACACGCATCTTTCCACGATGATGGACAGGCACTTCTGCTCAGCTGTGGTTATTTGGATTTTTTTTTTTTTTTTGCCATCATCAGACACCCAAAACAACACACCTGCCAGCTCCATAGTCAGCCCACTAGGTTGATCTGTCTGTTTGTTTTTTGTGTTTATTTTAATCTCTACAGTCCTTTTAGAAACAAAAATATGATTACATTATTCCAATTGCGGTGTTTTATTTTAAAAATTGACCTTTTTTTTTGCCTGTGTCTTGGCGTAACTTCCTGCCAGAATTGATGCAGATCAAATACACCAGATGGGAAAACGAACGCTGAACAGCGCGAACTGGCCGCGAAGGACCGCGGTGCTTCACATCTGGTGTGGACTACACCATAGGTTAACAGGGGCGCCAAATGGAGACGACCTCGGACTTGAAAGTGCTTCTGCTGCGTTATACTGCGGAGCGACATGTATGTTTTTGTTTTTATTTATTTATTTTTTATTATGCCTTTTTTGGCTCCTGTGACTTATACTGCTGAGTGACCTTATATGTGGTGCTTTTTTTCCCCCTTAATATGCATTATTGACTCTTGCGACATATACTTCAGTTTAGTTTTTTTCTTCTTTATTATAAATTTTTCAGCTCCTGTGATCTATTCTCCGGAGCGACTTTTATGTTTATTTCCTTCCTTATTATGCATTTTTTGATTCTGCGACATTCTCTGATACGACTTCTACTACGGTGTGATTTCTATATGTTTTTTTCTTCTTTATTTTTTGTTTTTGGCTCTTGCGACATATACTCCTCCAGTGCAACTATTTTTTTCTTCTTCTTTATTATTTCTTTTTTTAGGGCTGCTGTAACTTATACTCCGGAGTGACCTACACATGCTTTTTTCTGCTTTATTATGCGCTTTTAGCTGTTGGAACATTTATTTTTCTTATTTTTTTAATTCACTTTTTTGATCTTGCAACTTATAGTCTGGTGCGACTTTTGTGGGGTTTTTTTCTTCTTTTATTTGCTCTTGCGACTTTCAAGATTCAAGATTCAAGATTCAAAGGGTTTATTGTCATATGTACAGTAAAGAAACTGGTTTCCCTGTACAATGAAATTCTTACTTTGCAGCTCACTCTGAATGCCATAAAGATAAAAAAATATATACAAAGTTTTTGGATATTTACAGGATGATTGAAAACAAGGTATATATACGAAATAAACAAACTATGCATATGTAAGTCACTAAGATATTCTCTTTTTTAGTATCGAGTGATTCATATATACATATTACATAATTTATTATTCATTTTTGCCTCCTACAACTTATACTACTCTTACTCTGGAGCAACCTATTTGTGATGTTTTTCTTTTTTTTGCTCCTGCGACTTATACTCCAGTTCAGAGTGATTTCAATGTTTTTTCTTCTTTATTATTCATTTTTGGCTCCAGCGACTTATACTCTGGTGCGACTACTACTCCGGAATCGTAACTTGATGAAGTTCAGATTTCAAGGCAAAACACTCATTTTGGCGTCGAGGCTGACAGATATAATTAGTAGAATGGCTCCACCACCGTAGAAGATGAAAAAGCCCAACCATTATGTACAATGACAGCAATTAAAGCAATTACACAAAACAACATATGTTGGGAGCTACGAGCCATTAGTCTCCTGAGTTGGGCTGTGTGTCAGCGCCGAGCTTTTGGACCTTTTTCACGGAGTCCTCTTTGGCAAAGACTTCAACGGCGAGCCTAGAGCTCAAAGCTGAGATGAAAGGCCTGACACAAAGGGCTGACACCGACTCACAGGCCTCTGCCCTTGTCAGGGGCAACTGAGCCTCCTCTCATTTATGTTCTGGTGTTTGGGCTGGATCGTGCGTGCTTTAAAAAAATGTTGTTTCGAGTGCTGCTTGACTCGGGGTTCCATTAGCACAGCGGGTTATCGGCGTGATCCAGCGTCCACGGGCCGCTGATCAAAGCGGCCCCACCAACAGCTCTCCAGCTGGAGCGGGCCTCATTAAAACAAAAAAAAGAAAGAAAGAAGCCACAAATGGATCCAAGATCCGTGATTAAAAACACACATCCGGTGACACCAAAGCAAGCCTCCTTAATCAAGGATGTGTCTTTGTTGTAGAAGCAAAACACCTTTTTGTGAAAATGTGTCGCCGGCATCCTGGGGACGACAAAGCTAACACTTAAAACACCTAAGGGGGGGTTTAGGAGACAGACTCGCAGGAGAAGCTGTTTTTAAATCAAAATTCTCCACTGGGATCAACAACCTTCATTAGGGCACAGGTGTCTTTTACGTCTCCTGCTCACACAAAGTAGGAGCTCGCATTTATTGCCCAGTCAAGGTGAATTTAAATGACTCCTGGCACCTCGCTGCATTCTCCTTCGTATAACAGGCTGTAAGATAAAGTGTGAGAAGAGATGGGCGAATTAGCCCTTGGGAATGTTCTCTTGAGGGGGCCTGATAAATCCTTGGCAACCAACCCAGAGGGAATGGCTCTAAATCACCTGTCAGCCCGAGGAGGAGGAGGCGACACCGGAGCCGCCGTGGAGGAGCCGGAATGCAAATACTCAGGAGTTCCAATTAGCACTGTTTAAAGATGCACACAAAGCGCCGCTAGATTGAGGAGCCGGGCCCCGCTGAGGCAGAGGGACCAACGCAGATGTAATTAACCCTCGGACTCCATCGCGGGGAAGGTTCCTAAATTTAAGGGTCAGACTGCTGAGTGATGCTGATTAAAAAAATTGACGAAAGCAGCTGGTTTGTCAAGACGGGAGTTGAAAAAAATCATTTTTTTAGGAGACAAAAGCGAGCTCGCTGTAATTTAATGAATAGAGCCCTAAACAATGTGAGTAAAAGAACAGTCTCACCCGATTATCTTTTGATCGATTTTCAAAACATTTTTTGACCTGTTTTGTTTTCTACGACATAGTTTCTGCAGAGCGGCAGTTCATCGCGTCAAAAATGACGAGTAATACTGAAGCTATCCAGTTTAGATCCAAATGCCAGCTCAGTCAAGAAAAACGAAGAAGTTCATGGATCTATTTGTCTATACTGTATTTTCTGCATTATAGAGCGCACCAGATAATAATTGTTCACCGTCAATGAATGATCTAGTTTTGAACTTATGTCCTATATAAGGTCCCCCAACTATAAGGGGAATAAAGTGAGACGAGAATCAGTGATAAGTCGGTCGGCCACAACTAGCTTGTGACACGCTACACCTTAGCCTTAGTGTTAGCTGCGTTAGAAGTGTTAGCCCTGTTTCAAGTTTTAGCTGCGTTACAAGTGTTAGCCGCGTTAGAAGTTTTAGCTGTTGATGAAGTGTTAGCTACATTGGAAGTACTAGCTATATTAGAAGTGTTGGCCGTTGATGCAGTGTTAGCTGCAATAGAAGTGCTAGTTGTGTTAGAAGTGTTAGCTACTGATGAAGTGTTAGCCGTTAATTGAAGTGCTAACTGCATTAGAAGTGCTAGCTGTGTTGGCCGCATTAGAAACGTTAGTTGCCTTACAACTGTTAGCTGGGCTAGAAGTGTTAGCCGCATTACAAGTTTTAGCCACTTTAGCGTATTCATAATACCTGTAACTCCCAATTTTGCTTGCAACACACACACACACACACACACACACAAAACTGATATCACTCAAACAAAGGTTAATGTGACTATGCTAACACCCAGTCTGACACTACAACACTTTAGCTCTAGTCTATTTACAATGATGCTGCATTCACACCAGTCTTGACAACTTGCGTTCAAGCAACCATTTTTCAATGAAAAATGTGCAAACGCACGTAGATGAGCGTTTAACGCGTGTTGAAAGTCAAACACAGTCAATATATTAAATATAACACCAAGTATTTCATATATCAGGATAGATTTGCAAGATTTGGATCGCCACATTTCATAACTAGCCTCTTACTGTGTGTAGGTGCTAGTATCAGGTAACGTCACTGCAGTATGAAGACCACATGAAAGAGCGTTCAAGAACCTGCAACCAGTACATTCTTGAACGTGTACGTTGATGAGGTATAGTTTTATATACATGTCCTCCATCATCATAAAACGCCACCAGAACATGTTAAAACCATCATTTTCATCAGAGTGGATCTTTAATGACAGCAGGGCATCATGCATAAGCTTGCAGAACCAAATCCAGCGGACCTGTCAGAGCAGGAACATGCTTTTTCTAACATTAGCAACACGTTATTAGCTGTTTGATAATGTGAGCTGCGGAGTGGAGTGGGAGCAGCTGCAGCCGGGCGGCGCCGGTGGAGTTTCACCCCGGCCTCATTTGCATACCCACAGATCCGTGCATACTAAAGAGGCAGAGAGTAATATTTATGCACCTTTAGTGCAGGAAAACAGGAAAAATGAACTTTAAAAATGCAATTAAGATGAGCAGATTCTTGACAATAGCTGCGCTCCACTCCCGTTTTTTGACCGATTCAGACGCGTATCGGCGTGACCTTTTTGAAAACCACAGATACCGGAGCGTAATGTGGTTGGGCAGAAACTCCCAGCGTTTTGTAGAAAATTGGTTTTATGTAAACACAGCACGGCTGAAAAGTTTGGATAAAGAGGGACGCGTGCGGGTCAGGAGATACTCGATGGATCGGCCCGCCTCGAGGTCACCGGGCTGATTGAATTCATTACACGACTGATTCACCATCCAGCGTTGCATATGAACCGTGACATTGAGACTGACACTAGAAAGACGAGAGATCGTTGGAGGAAAACAAAAAGTGTCTTTGGATCGTCTCTACAACGCTTTTCCTCCTGACTAAAAACCTGTAAACCACATGTCAAAGCCAAGGCCCGGGGGCCAGATCCGGCCCTCCGGGTAGTTATATCTGGCCCTCAAAAATCCTTCTATTTCATTGTCATTAATGACCCGAAGTTATCTTGTGCTTATTTTTAACTTGCATCATTTTAACAAAATATATTTTTATGGAGGGTAAAATAATGAAAGTTATTTAAGGTTTAAATTGATTTATTCTGGAATAATATTCCTGCCTTTTTATTGTTCAGAATTATGTTAAAAAGTTATAGTTTAAAGTTTTAAAAGTTACCAATCTGCTAGCTTTTTGGACTATTTTGGCTTTTACTAAGATTTATTTTCAGCTACTTTACAAGTTTGGCTAATTTTTTAGCTACATGCTAGCTGTTTTTGGCTAGTTTTGGCTTTTTTTAGGTTTTAGGGGTTTAGCTAATATTTGCTGTTTGGATAATTTAGGCTCTTCTTTTTAATTTTTTTCAGGCTGTTTAGGCTAATATTTACACAATAGCTGTTTCGGCTAATTTAGGCTTTTTTAGTTTTATAAGGATATTTTTAAGTTTAGCTATTTTACAGCTACATGCTAGCTTTTTTGGCTAGTAAAGAATTTTTAGTTTTTTGTTTTTTAGACTGTTTTGAACTTTGGCTAATTTTACAGCTACATGCTAGCTGTTTTGGCTAAGTTTTTTTGGGTTAATTTGGCATTTAGCTAATATTTTAGCTGGCTTTGCCAAATAACTACATACTAGCTGTTTTGACTAATTTAGGCTTTTTATTTTTTTAGGCTGTTATGAAGTTTAGCCAATTTTTCAGGTAAATGCCAGCTGTTTTGGCTAACTTTTTTTTTGTTTTTTTTGGCTAATTTGGCATTTAGTTATTATTTTTGTTGGCTATGCCAATACAGCTACATGCTAGCTGTTTTTGGCTAATTTAGGCTTTTTAATTTGTAGTTTTTTTAGACTGTTTTGAAGTTTAGCAGTTTTTTCAGCTAGAAACTAGCCGTTTAGTTTTTTTCAGTTTCTTAGGCTACTTTGGCACTTATATATATATAATATTTTAGCTGGCTATCAGCTTCACCATTTACAGCTATCAGCTTCAATGTTTTCAGCTATCAATTTCTGTGTCTTCAGCATTCACACTAACATTATCACATATCTAGCTCCTAATTATGTTAAAAAATTACAGTTTTAAAGTTTTAAAATGTAGCTTTAGAGTGTTCATCAAATGTTTATCCTGTCCGGCCCGCGACCTCAGGTGTGTTTTGGATCTTGGCCCCTCGTGTGATTGACTTTGACACCCCTCCTGTACACCCCTGTCCTGACGGGGGCTCGTCTCATCTCTGAGGGGTTCCAGCAGAACAAACGAGGCAGGATTGGGAGCTTTGATGCCGAGTGGGACGTCCAAAAAAAACAGCGAAAACAAGAAGTTGAGAATCAAAGAAAATCGTCCAAACTCTCCACTTGAGTTTGTCTAAATATGCAAAATTGATAAAAATCCCATTAACTCCTTCAGCGGGGGCTGCTACCAACAATTCAGAATTATAATTCACAATCAGACAGAAGCGCACGCAGGGCGACGGCGCGCGGACCAGAGCGCCAGCCGCCATCTCTCCGGCCTTTGTTCTTCCACGACCAGCCTGGATAAGAGCCACGGTGTTTGAACACTGCAGGTGCGATCGGCCGGTCGCTGAGCGGAGACGCAGTTGCACCTGCCACGCTTGTTTATGTTGACAGCAGATAGGATTTGCTGTTTCCGCACCTGCCTGGCTCATCTGCATAATACTAATCAGGAATTGGATCCATTTTCACAAACGCAGCCAAAAGAAAAAGAGGGACTATTTCAGGCTTGTTTATGTACGTCTCTGTAATCAGTGAAGAAGACTTTGTTCTCATCCAGGATGAAGTTTGGACTCTTCGTCATCCTTTTACCATTTGACCCCACTAATCAAAGCAGTCTTCAGGTTTCTATGGATAAATCGATACCCGAGCAGCTGAAGATCACACACAAGGCATGATGGGAGCGGCGCTTAATCGGTTGATCATCGGCACACATGGATTCCCTGACTTCTTCCTGGGTCCCTTTACTCTCCTTTACAACCTTCAGTTTTAAAGATAATTATATATAGACTATATGTAAAACTACAACTTTCAAACAACATAATTTCATTGATAGATCAGTACTAAAGCTGTCATTTTCATTCAATTATTGCATTTAAAAGACGCCACATACAATTTCTGCATTTTCCACATTTGTAATGTAATGTATAACTTTGAATCGCATACACAGCGCACAAATAACGTCAAAATTAAATAATTGACACACTAATGCATGTGTCATTCATTATTAAGTGACGATTTTGTAAAAAAATAATGAATAAATAATGTTATTGTTGAAACCCTCGCTCTATCCTAGACATGTTTACATTAAACGTTGGGTCATATGGACCCCATACAATAACACACGGGTCAAAAGGGTTACACTCTGAAAAATCTACTTTTTGAGCTTTTAAGTGTATTATACTGTCCTCACATGCTGATGTCACAAGGTTAGAACCGCCCCCTCCAGGAAGAGTCGGCTCCGCCCCCAGGCTAACACCAACACTTTCCCTGAAAAGCTAGCAGCTTGAGCTAGCGGTGATCAGCTAGCTTGAACTTTTTCATGGGTGACACTCTGATGTCATCAAGTGGGTGGCACCCTGAGGGAGTGAAAGGCGGAGCCTCAGAAATTAAGTCGTTTAACTTCCGGGAATGAAAAAAGTTCACAAAAATAATTAATGTTTCATAAATAATGCATGAAAAGGTAATATATAATCATTAATATGGATACTTTACTCTGAAAAAATTACAGAAATCATGGTATGGCCCATTTAATGTGTTGATTTTTTATTTTTTATTGTTAATTAATATTCGTTTTGTGATTCCTATTTCTGATATTAAATTTTGTCTTTTCCAGATCAAAAATTCCCCACAATCCCTTCAGGTTTTAATGATGATGCACTGCACCATTCCTTACCCAGATTTACACCGTTCTACCCTCAGTATTCTCCACACTCACCAGTGTTTTTACCAAAGTTTCTTAATAACGACATATAACTCCAATTAATACAGTTTTCATTCAAAACTGAAGGTTTAAAATGTTTGGTTTAAAACAAACATAACTTGAGTTTTGACGCATAATTGTGATGAATCTTTATTGGAGGTTCACCTGTTAATATCTTTCACATTATTTCACTTTTTTATCTTAATTTTTGTGATTATTATGGCTGGAAAATGAAAATATTTACTTTTTGACACTGAAGTTTTTGTACAGTTTCCATTTTTTGGAGTACCTGTGGTTGGACTAAAAGGGTTGATATGTAGAGTTGCCAGAAAAAAATATTAAAAGTTAAATATTGGAACAAATTGTAAAGTAGTAAAAACATTTAAATAGGATCAAAACTATTAAAGGTTAAACTTAGATTCACTTGTAGGAAACTAAAATAAAAGGAAAATTCCCAGAAATTTGAAAACCAAAACTATAAACTTGTAATAATCATAAATTTAGTCCAAAGAAGTATCTGTAGGAGTTATTTATGTCTAGTACTATTTACATTTTTATTTTACTTTACTTTGACATTATGGATACAGTATTTCAGAAACAAAACTGTAATAAATCTACATTTTGTAATTGTTTTTATAACATTTTTCTTCCAAATTTATCTTAATATACTGATGAAATTTTAGCTTTTTAAAAAAGCTTTTCTCCATTTGTGTCTCCATTGTTATACCGTCTCTCCAAATATCTTAAATCTAAATAATATTTTAACAATAGAAGATATTTGTTTTGTTGAAGTTGCAGGACTCAAAGGTAGAGTTTATAAAGTGATAGAAAACTATTTTCTGGATTTTATTTTATTTTTTATTTGACTTCAATAGAAATAACTCAAAAAAAAGTTTTCTCTCACACATTTATTTACACAAAAAAATATTGTGTTATTTTTTATTATTCATTGGAATGTTTGATTTTGTACAAACCATCATTGATCTGCAGGTGGGAGTAAATAATGTGAACCGAATATTCAAAAGCATTTTTCAGGTTTGTATCGTAGGATTGTGAGTTTGACCTTCTAAAGTTTATAGGAGTAAAATAAACTGAAATTTAAAAGCAGATTTAAAAATGAACAACTTGAAGCGTCCAGAAGTCGTCTGGAACCTGACGGCATTTTCTTCCATCCACGATGACGTCAGGATAAGCCGCTTACAAAAACACACAATCACACAAGACCTTCAGTGGGAATATATTTATATATATAGTTTTTCTTAAAAAAAGTAATATATGATCCCTGGGATCCACAAAACTAAATTTTATTGAAAAATTCTTCTTAGATGCAGCAATACACAACAAATGTTTATTCTTGAGGCATTTTTGTCGAAGAAAATCATATTTTGGGTGGTATAACATCCTTTTCTGATGCTGGGGGACAAATATTCACGAAATGAGGCTCAAAATTGTATTTTGGGGCGGGGCTTAATCTCCCTGCTCTGAGCTTTCATCACCGGGGGACGGGAAGAAGGGGTGGGGTTGTGTAAAGGTCCCGCCCACAACTTTGAAGTGAATTTGCATTGAACTCCTGCCGCTCTGCAGCAACTATGTCCTAGAAAACGACAAGTTAAAATGTTATTTTGAACTTTAATTCATTAAAACCGATATGGATTTCCACATTTTGAGACAAAGCACCAGACAACAAGCACACGGACATTTCATGAACTAATAACGCAAGGATGCAGGTGGGCGGAGACAATTTGTAGAAACTCCCCCCCCACGCCACGGCTTTGTAAGATGAACTAGAAAACATAGATCTCCGTCACAGACCATACAAACGAATGATCCGCCGAGGTGTCGGGGATTTTCTGAACAGCCTTTTGGAGTCGCTGCGACTGTCATCCTTAATTGACGAGCAGATAGAACAGAATTCAATATGTTTGAGCGGACCGCCCAGCCTCCGCCTTCGACCGCAAAGATTAAATACACAAAACACACGAATGAGAAACAGTCCAATCACAGAAAAGCTCCTGAGGCAACTGAGAGGACGATGAAGCTGCTTCCCTCCTCCTCATCACACGTCCAATAAATCCCCATCGATCGTCTGTCCATCAGGGAGATATTGACACACATTTACAGACTGACATGACAAAAACATCCACACAGATGAACCCACAAACACACACTCTGGAGAACCTCCTCTGTGATCCTTTTGTGTTCCTGATGTCCACAACGTCAAAATGCACAAAAAACTGTGAATATTGGCAGGAAATACGCGTTGTTTGTTCGACAAACAACCGAGAGTTTTTAGAATCAAACTGTCGCCGTGTGAACGGCTTAAAAAAAAGAGGAAATTGTGCAGAAATGTCTTCGCAAGTTCGGTTCTCCGTCCACAGAAGTTACGTCAAGATGTTGGCACCAAAAAAAGTGTATTTTATGTCACATCTGAGCGAATCTGGTCGCAGAACATGGTAGAATTCTCAGAGACCCCATAGGTACGGCAAGCTAAAAGGGTCAAAATCACAATAATGTAAGTGCATAGTTAGACTGTTTTTAGAGTAACTATCAGAGCATATTTGTTTTGTACACGTGAATACACAATCACAAGTAAACAAAATTATGCACAAAACATATTGTATGTGATACAAATCAAGAATTACTCACAAACCAGATGAGAGTATTTTGACCCCAAAGAAATTTTAATGTTTAGACTTTAGCATTAAAAAAAAAAAAAAGTTAAAACAAGCAGCATGAAGGTTAAGCGGGCTAACAACTTATTTCACTAAAACTACATTAAAGGAAATGTTTTTTCCCTGAAATACATCAAAAAATGTCCTTAAAGTTACATGTTTGATTTAAAGAAAAAAAAATCTATTGCAAAAAATACCAAAAAGTGCATTCTGGAGGGACTTTTTTTTTACATTTTTGGTCTGATTTTTGTCTAGAAAAAAGGTGATCTTGGCTCAAACTAGCTAAGTGGCCTTGTGGTGGAGTGTCTGCTCTGAGACTTGAAGGTTGTGAGTTCAAATCCCGGGCGACTCTAAAAATGGGACCCAGTGTCTCCCTGCTTGACACAATTAGGGGTGGATTGGGGGTTAAACCACTAAATGGCTCCAGAGAGGGTCTAATAGTACTGGACTTCTGGAGCCATGAGGTCCCCCATTGGAAATGCATTACCTCCACTCCTCCTGAAAGTAGGCCACCGCCTTCACCGGCACTTCCTGAAACGGATATCGCCATATTGCAAACGTCTGCAACCCATCTTCAGCCATTGGTCTGAGTCATAGCTGAGTCATGAATCTACAGGAAGTACTGTCACCAATCAGGAGTGAGTTTATTGTGAGTCCCCGCCTCTTTCCACGCCTCGACCACGAGACCGCGAATGTAAACAGCTTCTACTTTAATAACGGTGGCTCGGGAGAATTGTACAAGTCATTGTTGAAGTCTTTGAGGGAGAACCATCCCAACATTTGATTCTGTCAGCGGTCCTTTGGGATTTACTTACATTTATTCCTTTTTGTCGAGCTAAAAGGAGCATTTGGGGGAACTGCGGCGTCTGACGGGGTCTTCCCCACGGTGGGGGCTGTCCATGGTGCAAAGTTATTTCTCCCCAGTGCTCTGAATGTCAAAGTGAAGAAATTCAATGACGTGCGGGTCGATCTCATCTTTGCTAGCTTTATTCGTAATTCTTTGTGCTTCAGTGGCCGTCGATGGACACCAATGAATGATTGATGCTCACGAACTACTATATCACGCATGAATCTTGAAAGACCAAAATGACTCACATGGAACGTGTGCATAATACATGGTGGCCGTGTGACACGGCCTTCAGCTTAAAGCAGGAACTATCAAACCCAAAGACCTCATCCCAAAGTCATCCATATGCAGCGCCACGTTCAGCACCAGTTAATGCGGCGGCTCCTGGAACGGGTCCGAGAGGCGAGCAGTTGCATTTGTATGGCGGCGCATCGATCCCTCAAAGCCCTCTGTGTCCTGTCAGGAGTAATGAACTGAGCGCCGGTGATTTGGCTCCAGGAAAACAGGACTTCTGCGTGATTCCGCTGCAGCCTGGAGCCCGCTCAAAACAATTTGCACTCAGATATAAACTTCATTTGGTTGCATTAACATTTTCCACGTTTGTCCGGAATGCTCAT
>NC_050535.1:2105410-2130640 GCF_002922805.2 Oryzias melastigma | reverse complement strand
ACTCAACCCCCCCAAAAAAGATGGCAGCCTGTGGTTGCAGCTCTGATCACATTTCTTTGGGGTTTTTTGTCAAAAGGCTGGAGTGTTGTGTTTTCCTCTAGTAATTGTGGCACTTTTTTGGCATTTCATGTGACGAGTAGCCATGGCAACAGGCAACTTTACATACGAAAACAGCAAACTGAGCTTTTTATCCCCCAAAATTATCAGAAAACATCAAGAGCAGAAAGAAAACAGGATTGTTTAAGCTTTAAGAATAGAACGACAGATTCTAGATTTATGGTCTGACAGCTCACCTGTGATACCTCCAACTTTCTAAATGTTTGCTCCGACTCTTTTATTTATTTCCTCCTTCAGGGATTAATAAAGTAAATGAACATGAATCATTTGGTTACACCAGGGGGTCAAACTCAATCGCACGAGGGGCCAAAATCCAAAACACACTTTAGGTCGCGGGATGAACGGGATAAACATTTATTTAACACTCTAAAACTACATTTTAAAAACTTAAAATTGTAACTTTTTAACATAATTATGAACCAGATATATATCATTACCTGTGATAATTCTAGTGTAAATGCTGTAAGCTGAATTTGGCCTCTGAAGATGCTGAAATTGATAGCCAGCAAAAATATTAGCTAAATGCTCAAATAGCCTAAAAAAATAAAAATAAAAAATATGTTAGCCAAAACAGCTAGCATGTAGCTGAAATAAAAGCTAAACTCCAAAGTAGCCCAAAAAACGTTTTAAAAATCCTGAATTGGCCAAAACACCTAGTGTGTAAATATTAGCCGAACTCTAAACTACCCTAAAAAAAGGCTAAATTAGCCAAAACAGCTAGCGTGTAAATGTTAGCCTAACTCCATAACATCTTACATAACTAAAAAAAGGCTAAATTAGCCAAAAAACCTAGCGTGAATATATTAGCCGAACTCCAAAATAGCCTAAAAAACTAAAAAGAAGGGTAAATTAGGCAAAACAGCTAGCATGTAGCTGAAATATTAGCTAAACTCCAAAATAGCCTAAAAAATCTTAGTAAATACCAAAATAGTCCAAAAAGCTGCAGAATGATAATTTTTAAAACTTTAAAACTGTAACTTTTTAACATAATTATGAATAATAAAAAGGCAGGAATATTATTCCAGAATAAATCAACTTAAACCTTAAATAACTTAATATTTTACTCTCAATAAAAATACAGTTTGTCAAAATTATACAAGTTAGAAATGAGCTCAAGATAACATCGGGTCATTAATAACAATAAAACAAAATGATCTGGAGGGCCGGATAGAATTACCCCGAGGGCCGGATCCGGCCCCCGGGCCTTGACTTTATAACATGTGTGTTATACAGATTGTTTGCATTTCCTCCATACACTACTCTGACTTCCATCGAGCTAAAGTCTTTATTTTAAAGTTAAAAATGTTCCTCTGGGTTTTAGTACATAAAATGTCCTCACGTGTGTCAACAGGAACCTTTCACAAATCCACATTTCGTCACGCTCCGTTCCACCAAAGACGGCATTGTCAGAGATGAAAACAAACCGTTGCGACACCAGATTTGAACTGGTTTGCATCGTCTCTGTGTGACAGCTGGGCGTCCCGGGCTCCCTCTCCTTGGGTGGCTAATCAACGTCTGGGGGGCGAAATCAACTCAACTTACCTCGCCCGGATGATTCAGTGATTCAGCACAGAAATGCAAATGTTTGATATGGGGAGCGTATAATTTTGGTGTCACGCCTGAAGCTTCATTAGAGGAACGGAGAAGACGACTACACTGTTGTCACTTTCAACAGATGAACTTACAACTAAAGGTAAGGACATTTGAGTTTAGTAGTTCATTTATCTGCAGTAAAATGTGATAAACGTTGGGATGTAAGTATGGGGTCAAACTAAGATTAGCTGATAGTCGACGAAAACCTATTTTAGACTCAAAAATATGGAAGTGAATTGCATTTAATAAAAGAAATATTAAAAATGGGTGATCTTTGTCCACATTTTTTTGCATTTAAAAAATATATCCAAAATTGCATCATTAGCATATTAATTTTTTCCCTGTCTGTGGACCGGTACCAAGCCACCCTCGAACCGGTCCAGGTTTGCGACCCGAGGTTGGGGACCCGTGATTTAATGGGAACATCCAGCATGTCAAAAAAAGGCGAAAAATAAATAAAGTAATTTTAAAATAAAAAAAATGTAAGTTTAAACAAACACTGAAAGCTTAAATAAAACAAAAACTGTAAACGTCAATCTATTACCAAATAAATATTTTTAACACTGCAAAGTGTGTTCTGGTTCCTGATTGGATGTAAGCCTTGTCATTCAATCTCCTCATTTTTACAGGGGGACCAATCGGATAGCCGTTACAGATTGGGTAGGTGTTTTATATCAGGTAGCTGCTAAAGATCAATTATCTGTCAAAGATTGGGTAGCCGTTATAGGTTGGGTAGTCATTACAGACTGGGTAGCTGTTTCAGATCAATTAGCTGCTAAAGATCGGTAAGCCCTCATAGATCTGTAACCATTACAGATCAGGTAGCTATCACACTTTGGGTAGCTGTTACAGATCGATTAAGTTGTCATAGATTGGATAGCCGTTATAGATTGGGTCGCGGTTACAGATCGAGTAGCTGTTATAGAACAGATAGCCGTTACAGATTGGGTAAGGTAGATACACTGATTCTCAGAAATGTATTTTGGAAATTTCCATTGAACTTCTGAATTGTAGATCCAGACATCGCGAGAAAATGTCAAACGTCCATAAAATGCACTAAGTGGTGAGTTGAGGAATTCAGAAGAGACCTTACAGTATATCAAGATATGACTTGATCAACTCAAGTAAAACACATTGAATTTGAAATGTTTAAGTCAGAGGTCACCAACCTTTAACAGAAAAAGAGCCATTTGGACTCGTTTTCTACTGATCAAAACCTAGAAGGAACCACATGGACTTATGTTAGCCTTTAAGAAATTTGGATCTGCTTGACTTTCTTTCCTTTTTTTTTTAAATAATTTTTAAAAAGCAAAAATATTTTTTAAAATTATAAAAAAAGAAACTAGCATTTATCAAAAATGGATTTTAATTAACATTTTTCCTTTTTGCCTTTAGCTAGTATAGGCCATATAGCTTTGCTTGAATACTAGCTGAACTCCAAATTAGCATAAAATTCCTCGGTAGAGTAAATCAGCCAAAATGCTAGCATGTCGCTAAAATAGAAGCTAAGCTCTAAATTAGCCGAAAACCCCCAGTAGATTATAAAAAATTTCAAAATGTTGCTAAAATATTTGCTAAACTCCAAATTAGCATAAAAAAAACTCAGAGGTCAAATTAGCCAAAAAGGCTAGCTTGTTGCTTAATTATTAGCTGAACTCCAAAATAGCATAAAATTCCCCAGTTAACTAAATTAGTCAAAAATGTTAGCATATTGCTAAAATAGAAGGTAAATTCTTAATTATCCAGAAAAACTTCAGTAGATAAAAAATTAGCTGAAAACATCAACATTTAACTAAAATATTAGCCAAATTCTAAATTCGCATTAACTTACTCCGTGAACTAAATTAGTCAAATATGTGCTGAAATAGATGCTAAACACTAATTTCGCCTAAAAACTCCAATATAGACAACAAACTAGCAATTATTTTATTATTACTCTTCTTCAGCTAGAGAGCCAACATGGAGAGAGAAAAGAGACACAGGTTGCAGACCCCTGGTTAAAGTCAATTTTAATATCAATTATTTATTATTTAAAATGAAGAAGTCTCTTTGGTAACTTTGTAAAATATCCAAGCAGTTTGCTGGTTAATCATTTTGTCATTTTTCATCATTGAGGCTAAAAGCTGTTTGGGATTATTTAAAGTTAACATGCTGAAGCACAGTAAAATAAAATAAAAAAAACTGTATTCTAGGATCATAATCTGTATTCATGACCAAACCAATAAACCTGCTGTAGTTCTTCTGCTTTTCCCTGATCACAGCATGAATATATGTTTATTGAATGAGGCAGTTTGGAAAATCTCAGATACAATGAAAAATAAAATGATTCACTTCCTGAACTGGAAAGAAGCTGAAAAGAAGCAGCTAAACACAGACATGAACCGCGGTGGTCGCGGCGGTTTTGAGGCTGATTTGATTTTCTTTTTATTTTCAGAATCTTAGCTGGATGTTACTAAACTCTGGCCTTCCTTAAAAAGTGCGAAAACGGCCGACAGTCGAGCCTGACAGCAGCTGAAAGATGATAAATATTGACGCCGGAGAGCCGATGATTTGACAGTCACCTGTCAAACAAAAGGGGCTCAGGTTTGACGTCTAGCGAATATCATAGAAATCCATCCTGGAATAGTCTTCTGTGGGTTTGCATGCAGGTTTTAGCCTCGTCGGGGTTCATTTCATCACTTCGTCTGCGACTATGAAACCTTGCCTGAACCCGATGAGTGTGAATCAGAGACGGCTCGACACACATCTGCTGGCTAAACGTGGAGGAGCGAGGAGGTGGAGGTCAGAGAACTCCAGAGAACAGACAGTCTTCTGGTTTGTGCTTATTTTTGCTCTTGTTGGAGCTCGTTTCAGGAAACAGCGCCCCCAAGTGAGCACCTGCGGAAACTGCTCAATTCTGTAGGCGATTTGGTTTTCTATGGGAAGTTCCAGGTATGAAAGCAAATCAAACCAGATTTTAAGCTAATCTGTGTTCTCTATTATTGTTTAAAGGCACAAGTGGCTGATATCTAGAAGTCCTACCAATGGCTTGAAAGGGTTGGACTACAGGGCAGCACAGGAAGACCCAAGTGTAGGATGTGCAAAGAGTTGTAGAGTGTACGATGCTGTCCAGGAGAGCAGACATGAGAACCAAGTACCTGGAATAATATACAGGAACATGAGGGCAGAATATGGACTGGAAACCCCAAAGTCCAGATCCAGACTGACGGGATGGTAACGTCGTACCAACCAGACATTGTAGTGGTGGATAAAGAACAGTTGTGGTGGATTTTGGAGTACCAAGCCATGGTAACATCAAGAAGGAACATGAGAAACTGGAGAAATACCAGGGACTTAGAGAGGAACTGGAGAGAGCTTGGAAGGTGAAAGTGACAGTGGTGACCGTGGTAATTGGAGCACTCGGGGCTGTAACCTCCAACTGGAGGAGTGGCTACAGCAGATCCTGGAATGACCTCAGACATCTCAGTCCAGAAAGGGCTCCGGTAGAGGACCCAAGCTTGGAGGAGAAACCTGAGAGGGGCGTTGGATACAAATTAAAACTGTTAGGGTGTATTCAGCCGGAAGGAGCTCCACGTCAGCTTAATTTGGTCCGGACCGAGTCCTAAATCTTGTGCCTAATCCATATACGGACTGCAGGCGACTAGACTTCTCTGTTTTGAACCAAACCCATGTGACTAAAGATCTGTTCAGCCATTGGTCAGGCAAAGCAACAAGAGAAAGAAGTCCGACGCTTTGAAATCCTTGACGGGATAGTTCACTTGTTCAAATGAAGTCAATTCAGTCGCCATTTTTTGGCGATAAGGATGCCGCCATGTTGGAGCCAGTCAACATTTGTACGGCAACCGCTCTGGCTAATGAAGTAGAGACCCACACGAAATCTGTCAAACATTTTGATTGTTGGACGATTGGAGCCAGTTTCTCCGCCTACTTTTATTGAGGCATCTGATTGGTCACTTTATAACTTGAATAATATGCACTGCAGAATACAAAAAAAGGTTATTCTGACAAATAAAGCTGTTTATTTCTCTATAGAAGTCAATGGGATTTTCCAGGTACTTCCTGTTTGGAATCCAAAGGGGGGAGGGGTCTTTTAGTTCAATTTTCATGTACAATCAATGGGTTGAATTCATTTTTTGATCCAAACAAATCCGATTATCTTCATAGGTATTTCTAGGACTGAACGGTAGCCTGATTGTAGATATATCGTTCTATTACCACAAAAAAGTCAGATTTGTTTTTTGAAGCAGAAACATTCCAGAAGTCAAAAACCCCTAAATTTGCCCAAATCCTCTCAAGGGCAGAAGTGCTCGTTACTTGCTCATGCCACACACATTTGACAGACTGCACGCCATGACATCTGGAGATCCGGCGGAGGTGAGGACGGCCCTGAAGTGCACCGATCTGACGGGCTGGAGTCAAGGTCAGTCAGAAGACACGCGCGGAACATGCTAGCCTGCCACGGATGTTGGAGAGTACCCACACAACTCATTAACTCTGATGGATCGCGGCACTTTTCAGTCCAGACACACATAAGCCGGAGTACAGAAAGGCAGGCCGGCGCAGACCTGCCACCTTCAGCATCCCCTTCACATAATCCCTGGGAGACAGAGAGCAATCCATCCAATGGCTCCACAGATCTACCCATAATCCCTGAAAATGAACTCATTCACAGCGGCGGCCTCCTCCTGTGCTTCAGTGCACAATCTCCCCATGAACACACTTTGCATGTAGTTCAATTTTAGATATGCTGTACAACACGTGTGCAAACTTGAAAGGGCACCTTGAAAGACTATCAGCGGAAGAAGTTAGGGAGCCACCATAACAGCGAGAGTGTGTGTGTGTGTGCAGACGAGAGATTTAATTGGATGGGAATGTCACGTAGGACAGGGGACATGAGTGCTGCCGGTGGTGTAGGTCGTACACCAATTACTGCTCCTTCACTCTTCAAAACTAGATGGGAGATGGAAGGCCGAGACCTCACTTCATTACCAAAGCGAGACTGTGTGTTGATAGCAGCCAAGTGGGGCATCGCTGTGTGTGTGCTGGGAGGAGGAGAAGGAAGGCGTGGGGTGTCAAGCATGATCTTCTCTCTTTATTATAGTGTCTAAAAACTGAGACACGCTGTGTCAAGATAGCCTGCTGGTGTGTGGAGTCGCACAGTCGTGTGAGTGATCATTTTTGTACCATGGAGTTTTAGGCAGGAAACGACATTTTCTAGCAGCTAATATTTGTATACACCAGGGGGGTCAAACTCAATCGGACAGGGGCCAGAATCCAAAACACACCTTAGATCGCGGGCCGAGCACGATAAACATTTATTGGACACTCTAAAACTACATTTATAAAAGCAAAACTTTTTAACATAATTATGAACTAGATATATAGCATTAGCTGCAATAATGCTAGTGTGAATGCTGTAAGCTGAATTTAGCCGCTGAAGATGCTGAAATTGATAGCTAAAAACACTGAAGCTGATAGATTAAAAAAATGTTGAAGCTGATATCCAGCTAAAATATTGGCTAAATGTCAAATAAAACTAGAAAAAACATAGGTTATCGAAAACAGCTAGCATGTAGCTGAAACAATAGTTAAACTTTAAAATAGCCTGAAAAACTAAAAAAAAGCCTAAATTAGCCAAAACAGCTAGCATGTAGCTAAAAGATTAGCAAAACTCCAAAATAGCCCAAAAAACAAACAAACAAAAAAATTAGCCAAAACAGCTAGCATGTAGCTAAAAGATTAGCTAAACTCCAAAAAGCCTAAAAAACCTAAAAAACCCTAAATTAGCCAAAACAGCTAGCATGTAGCTATAATATTAGCTAAACACAAAAATAGCCTAAAAAAATCTTAGTAAATGCCAAAATAGCAGAATGCCAGTTTTTAAAACTTTAAAAATGTAACTTTTTGATATAATTTTGAATAATAAAAAGGCAGGAATATTATTCCAGAATAAATCAACTTAAACCTTAAATAACTGTCAATATTTTTTTCTCCATAAAAATATATGTTGTCAAAATCATACAAGTTAGAAATAAGCTCAAGATAACATCGGAACATTAATAACTATAAAATAAAATGATCCGGAGGGCCGGATCCGGCCCCCGGGCCTTGACTTTGACACATATGTCATAGTGTTTTAGGGAGGAAACTACATTTTTTTAGCAGCTAATATTTGTACACAGGGTGTGTTTGCACTCATCCTTCATGGATGTGAACACCCTCACCTTGGCTTACACCCACACAGGACAAATCTATATATAACCACCATCCCTCCCATCTCCGGTGTTGATCTCTCCCTCGGTGCAGCAGAGCTGCGGTGTCTGGATAGTGCAAAGGGTTGCCAGGACGCTGTCTGCCAGCCCCGTCTGTGGCATCTGTCACATCCCGACCGCTCATAATTAGCCGGCAGGAATCGGCTGCAACCTGAGCAAGTGGACGACTGGCGGAGGAGCGAGGAGACGCTGCGAGGGGCTCGAGGGGGCTATAAGTTTACACCTGCGAGGGTGAACAATGGAAGGGAATCTGTTTGTCAACTGATTTCCTTAATACCGTCCTCCGGCACTCCGGCTAACTGCGCATATGTCACCACCGCTTTGGGCAACGGCGGCGATAAATGTCTGCCGCCAAAGAGTGGAAACAGAAGACGAAGTGGGGTAGTTGTAGTCTTTTGCCCCCTGAGCGCGTCAGACGGATGCGACGTCTCAGGCCCGGCGGGCCCCGTGTTCACCCATCATTTTCCTGCCCTTCGTATCAGCTCCGTGCAGAGGCAGTGGTGCAGACTGAAAAAAACAAACCAAACCAGAGGAATCTATAGGTGGAGATGGCTTAGTCACAACTACCCTTACAGGTGGAAACGGGCGCAAATCTGCAAGATCGTAGACCGCAAGTAGAACTAAAGTAGTCATGGTCATGGTGAACACTTAAAGACCCATTCCAATAAAAAAGTGTCTTTTGAACACGTTCTTGTGGCAGTTTATGTATAAAACCAAGAAATTCCAAAGGGTTCACATATTTTCTCCTCCAACTGTATGTAAGGAAAAAGGGGATTAAAATAGCCGTTCTAAGTATTTATTTATTCAAATGAATCAGGAAGAAATGGGAAAGAAACGTCAGTCCTCGAGGGCTGGTGTCCTACATGCTTTCAATCAACCTGCCATTGAAACTTCTTATTGGCCAAACACACCTGATCCAGGTAATCAGCAGCAGATAAGGCAGGATTTCTGGAGAACCAGCAGGAGGCCGGCCCTCAAGGCCTGCCTTAAGATGACCCTCTCTAAGACCCTCCACAGACCCGGATTATCCAAAAAGCCTTTAATTTGGGTTTGCTTGGGTTACCTTCGAGTCTCACAATCACTAAAACAGGTGTAAGCTTCGATATGTTTCGACAGTTATTTGTAGAAGCTGAATCTAAAGATGTTTCAGTCTCCGAACTGAAGTCCTTTAAATTCTACAGTCAGGAGTGGAGGCGCGGGGGGGCGGGGTGGGGAGGGCTTGGAGCGGTGCAGCGATGCACTGACAGCGCAGCAGGGGTTAGCGCTATGAAGTTGGTTAATCCTGGGGAGCAAGGATTAGCTTCGCAGGGGGGGTTGGTGGGGGGTGGCGCCTCAGCGAGGGGGTTGTGGGGGCGCCGGTCCCACCCCAGTCCATTCTTCCATGAAAAAAAAACACTAAAAAGTTGCGATCAGCAGCTTGTAATTGCAGTGGAGGGGACGGGAGAGGAACACGGGGGCGTCTTTTACACCATCGGTTGCAGCTGTGAGTCACGGCGCTCCTCGGCCGGCGCGGCGCAACGCTCCCCGCCTTTCATCTCTCTGAGCCGGCCGTCCATTGCAGAATTCTCCATGGCCTCCCGCTGTGCTCTCTCTTTCTGCTCCGTCTTTGCCGCTCGGCTCTGGACTCCAGGGACCGGAATACTACCACAGCCCTGTCGGCCGTTTCCCCAGCATCTCCAAGAGAGAGTGCTGTTGGGCCGAGAGCCGGGCCAGACAAAAGAGAGGCTCCTGGATGAAATTAAAACCATTTTAGGGGAAAAGTCGTCTCAATCTGCTGTTCTTCATTTTCATGACAAACCTTCCCCGACTACGACTTCAAACCAGCTCCAGCCTGTAACCTCCAGCATGATCCGACGCTCTGCGGTTCTGCTCTGTGGGTGTTTCTGTACCACCTGCTGACATCAAGTGCTTAATGCCTCGGAGGTTTGAAAGGGAGCAGCTCGCAGAAGACTTCAGCTGATGTTCCGAGCCGGAATTTCCCCAGAAGCCATTCGGGGGTTCCTGTTCGAGGTCGCCCCGCTGCTGATCAAAGGCGCAGCCGGACTTGTGAAGCAGACGGACGATGTTTCAAGAACATGAAAGAAGTGGGGCGAACCCAACCAGGGATGGAGAAGACGAGGATGGAAGTCCAAACTCCTGGTTCTGGAATAATTATCCTCACTGGTGAAGTGCAGACGGAAACTTGACCAGAAAGTTTTTGTTTTTGGACAAAACCTTCTCACTCCCAACCCGTCACTTAGTGATGTTCGGTTAATGAGCCCTCTGCGTCACTTTTTGATATATTGGGTGTCCTCAACTCATCGTTTTTGACATGCTGGCTGTTCCTGTTAAGTCACGGGTCCCCAACCTCTGGGTCCGGTCCAGTACTGCGATGCAGACTGCACTGTTACCCAACCCAGCACTGGAAGTAATACTGGACCCAGATGTAGTATCGGGTGCGAACCAACTGTGTACTGGGTTAGGGTATCGATACTGGCACCGGATGCAGTACAAGATGCTGTACTGGACCCAAACTAGTACCAGATGCAGTACCAGGCGCAAACCAGATGCTGTACTGGATGCAAACCTGCTACTGGGTTAAGGGTACCAGTACCCAAACCCGGTACTGGTACCCTAAACTGTCACCGGACGCTGTACTGAACCCAAACCAATCCCAGATGCAGTACTGGACCCAAACCTGCTACAAGGTTAGAATACCGGGTTAGGGTACTGGTACCCAAACCCGGCACCAGATGCGATACCCAGCCCAAACCAGTACCAGATACAGTACTGGGCACGAAGCGGCTGAGTACCAGGTTAGGGTACCAGTAGTGGCACCAGATGCAGTACCGGGCGCAATCTTTACTGGGTTAGGGTACCGGTACCCTCGATGCAGTACTGGGCGTGAACCGCAGGCGGTACTGAATGCTAACCGGTACTGGGTTAGGGTACTGGTACTGGACGCAGTACCGAATGTTGTACCGGACCTGAACCAGTACTAGATGCAGTACCGGTCGCAAACCTAACGTGGTACTGGACACAAACCACTACTGGGTTAGGGAACCAGTACTGGATTAGGGTTTGGTACCGGTACCCTAACCTGACACCGGACCTGGTACTGGATGCTAACTGGTACTGGGTTAGGGTACCGGTGGGGACACCTGGGTCTTTAACCAAACGTCGGTGTGTGACGACGTCAGGATGAGAATGATGTTTTGGAATATTGGAAAAGGTCATTTTGGCTTAAGAAGCAGCAAAAACAAATTCTTGCCTTTCTCCTGCGGCCTTGTTAGCCAAAGCAGCACGACATCCCTGATGAGCCGCGGCTAGCAGCTCCATCCAGTGTCATGTTGCTAACAGACTTCATGTATTATTAACTGGCAATAGAGCTCGGAGTATGCATGGATGGCAATAAATAAAACAAAACTGTTGTGATTGACATATCATTAGACAGCCATGAATTATTCAGCATCTGCTATCATACTGGTTTGCCAGAGGATCAACATGCTGAAGAGCTTCAGGCTCGGGGCACCTGATTGCAAGTTAAAAGCTTCCCCAACTCCTTCCTCCCTGAAAAAGTGTCAGTCATCAGAGCAGTGATGGGAACAACCCCTCCGTCCCCCGAGTGTTGATTTGGACCCCCGCTGTTCCCAAATAAAAGCCCCCCCATCCTACAAGCCGCAGCGATGGCTCTGATTGAAGACATAATTGTAATTGTGTGTGAATTTCATGGTCAGAAGCATGAAACCCTCAGTGAGATGGATGGACAGACAGGAAGCTGGAGGACTGCAAATGAGGTGTCAAGGTGCCGGATCTCGGAGGTGAGAGACCTTGGCCGCTGTCAAAGCCGAGTGTGTTTACGGAGACGAAACGGCAGAGAAAGAAGCGATGAAGGTTCAGAGAGATAAAAAAGTTCAGTTCCGCTTAGCAGCCCTTCAAAAGACCATGGAGGAATGTTTTCGGAAAACTCTTGGAACGACAGAGTCAGAAGGAAAAAAAACAGACTTTCTAGTCGCCCGTCTTTGTTTTTAATCAAACGTTTGATTCTGTTCTTCACTTTTGTGTGTCTGTCTTTCTTCTATCCTTTTAATCTGGTTATAGAACCATTCCTTTAAGTGGACTTTTCTCCCAGTTCATCCATTTATTGGGAGCTCTTTTTCTCCACAGTTGCAGCGCCAAGAACAGAAAACTCCTAAAGGAACCTGTTGGTCACTTAAAACCTTAAATGAAAATCTTTTTATTTGGTTTGATGATTTTTTTTTGCATTTTTATTGAGACGAGTTCATTGGTACTTTATAAAGACGGAGGAATGCTTCGGAAAAACTCTTGGAATGACAGGTCGCGGTGAGTCCAGGTGAAAAAAACAAACATTCATGTTTCATGTTTCCATCCATACCATGCAAAATCCACTTTTTGAGCTTTTAAGTGTATTTTAATGTTAATTTCTTACAAAAAAACAACCTCAAAGCGGCATTGTGCTCCATTCTCTGAGCATTCCTCAAGTCTTTGTTGTGTCAAAATTGGTTATGACTGTTAACTTTAAACTTTTATAACAAATATGTCCCGTAGACATCGACAATCGATGTATATTTGTTTCTGGTAGGTTTGTGTAGCACATTGAGATGAGCTCAGTGGTCGTTACAAAACCATAGAAGTGTGTATTGATCAGTCTGGCTGTACGATACATATCATGATACATGTCTCACGATACATATCACGATACGTATCACGATACGTATCATGATACATGTCTCACGATACATGTCTCTATGCGCATCAGGATATATCACACTATTTATTTAGAATTTATTAGTATAACTGAAAAAAAGCTCTTTTATCTCACGATACGATATGTATCGAGATATATAACAAGAACAATTTTCTTTAGAATGTTTCTCTACCTGAATATTAACGCGTCTCTCATTGTAATAGAATGGTCAAATGTGTTTTGTTCATTGTTAATCAACACAGCTGTATCTCATAT
The DNA here is from genome assembly GCF_002922805.2 of Oryzias melastigma. Lineage (NCBI taxonomy): Eukaryota > Metazoa > Chordata > Actinopteri > Beloniformes > Adrianichthyidae > Oryzias > Oryzias melastigma. The sequence continues at coordinate 2,117,695 of NC_050535.1, read as the reverse complement.
TGGCTACAAGTTGCTTTTATATCCACTAATTTATGGTGCTTTCTTTTTGGTAAATTAAGAAATGTTTGTTCTTAAAAGGAACCGTCAATATTGTCCGATTTCCACAACAAAATATTTTTCAGATTCAAAAGCCTGAGCGCTGCTTTAGCTGGTGCTTCAAAATTCAATTCAATTCTTTACAGAAACATTTCAATGTGGTGAAGCAGTATGACAGGATGGAATATGAAATATCGTGATATATTGCAGAATCGATTTTTCCCTGCACCCCTACACCCCTACTTAAAATCTTGACTTTATATATGAGACAGCTTATCGGACCTTCTCAAGACTGGGAATTCAATCCCAATAAAAACAAAAATTCAACAAAGCCATTCATCTAATGCTACACACACATTGGGTATTTGACACATGCCACGATTAGTCGACTAATTGACGACTAACCAATTAATAAAAAAATTGACGACTAATTTATTAGTTGATCAGTCATTACTTTATATTATATGGAGTTAGAGTGTTGTAAAGATGAAAGTTACAATGGCATTCTGCTAGCTTTTTGGAGTAGTTTAGCATTTATTAAAGCTTTTTAGGCTAATTTGGAGATTAGCTAATATTTCAGCTGCATGCTAACTATTTTAGCTAATTTATGATTTTTTAAGTTTTTTAAGGCTAATTTTTAGGTTTAGCTAATATTTCAGTTGTATGCTAGCTATTTTGGGTAATTTAGATTTTTTTGCTTTTTTGGCTAATTTTGAGTTTAGCTAATATTTCAGCTACATGCTAGCTTTGGCTAATTTAGGATTTTTCTGTTTGTGAGGCTAATTTTGAGTTTAGCTAATCTTTTAGAAACGTTCTGTTTTGACTAATTTAGGCTTCTTTTAGTTTTTTATGCTGTTTGTAATTTAGCAAATATTTATGCTACATGCTAGATTTTTTGGCTAATTTAGGATTTTTTTTTAAGGCTGTTTTAGCTAATTTCTTAGCATCATGCTAGCTGTTTTGGGCACCTTAGGCTTTTTTCAGTTTTTTAGGCTAAGTTGGCGTTTAACTAGCTGGCTATCAGCTTCAGCATTTTCAGCTATCCAATTCAGCGTCCTCAGCTATCAGCACTAACATCTTCAGCAGCTAAATTCAGCCTACAGCATTCACACTAACATTATCGCAGGCTATCAAATACATCTAGTTTGTATTTAGTTTAAAGCTAATGATGGTTAAGATTTGTGCTTTACATCCACTTTATGCATGACCCGATTAGTCGACTAATCGGAAAAAATGATCTCTGATTAGTCGACTTTTAAAATAATCATTTGTTGCAGAACTAGTGTTCAGTACTCTTGCGTATGATGTGAAATATCAAGTTTTTCATATATCGGAATAGAGCTGTCAAAGAAAAAGTTTGACAATCTAGTGTGAACACGTATGCTAAGAATGTGCTAAACGAGCCTCTTCCAATGAAAAGCCATGAGGTTTTACATTCTAAATGGCCGCTTGAACATCCGTTGTTGAGGACGGCGTGAATGTAGCTTAAAACTGGCAGGAGGCTAATGACAGAAAAGTGTGCAGTAAAAAGCTATTTTATCCCATTTCAAGAGGAGCTGTAAACAGGAATGTGGAAGGCTAACAGAAGGCCAGCAGCTTTAATGTGAGCTGAATGTACATTATACTCTGCAAACAATGAGAACACACAAGTGTGGACAGAAATGCAAACACACGCAGAATGAAAATCAATCAATGCATAAATGGAACAAATCAACTCCTGCTGTCGCATCATTTCATGCCGTTCAGATACAATCCCCAGCAGCCTTCAGCTTATCAAACAAGGCAGCCATTGGCACGCGCTGATTAATGATTTGTGAATGTTATTAATTCTCCATATTACAACTGCTCTTCAGACGGGCTGCTGCCTCCGTGTATGCCAAAGACAGGATTCCTTCAGTCTCCAGGCCGGGATTGAACCCGACTTCACAACATTTGTTACTTTTAAACCAATAGAATTAGATTTTTATTCAGTTATTGAAGTGATCCAAACCTTTTAGCAATGTTTAAAATGAATATTTATGTTTTTAGTTTTTTAGGATAAAAATTCTTAGGAATTTCTTTCGGCAATCCGTCCTAAAATGCTACAGAGAGACGACCTAAATGTAAGTTGTTTATCAAATTTAGCATGCAGGTTTTAAGGAAAAATGAAAAATTTTACTTTGACCTGGACGATTTTTTTGATTGGAAGCATTTGGAGGCTGCACGGTGGCAGGAAGGCAGCAGTGCGATCATTGACCAATAGGAGGGTCTCCAAGGTCCCTATAATCATCTGATGATCAACCTATTTCTGACAACCACCTGCCTGCCGTCCCACTGCCACCGTCGATTGACTGGACGTCCCGGCCACCTTGGGTTCAAATGGGGAGACGGCATTGATGCTGCTCAAAACTCATCATCTCATTTCTACACGTTGGTCGTGGAGGTTTGAAGAAAATGATTACGACGATTTTTCTTTGAATGTTGACATTAGTCGGTAGCTCCCCAGGGACATTTCGAGGTCACTCGGTGGCAGTCCAGTGAAGCGCTGGACAGTGATATTGGTCGACAATAGCAACAGGATGGATTGCCGGCCCGGCTGCAGGTCCGATTGGATGATATGTAAATTTCTCTGGACGGCGGCTGTCCAGATCAAGTGCTATCCGCCGCTCGGTAGCCTTGAAGTACATAGAAAGGTCTGTTCTGCCTGCCTGACCCCAGGGTCAGACCAGTCCAGCTCCAGTAAAGTATCGGAAGGGCCGGTCTAGTTACAGTAAACGTCTCACTCCAGTCTCTGCTGCCGGAACATTCTCATTCCTAAAGTCGTCACATATTGATGTTTGGTTAAGGACCCCTCTGTGTGTCTTGGTTCAACCTGCTACTTCCCTCTCCAACCACCAGAGGGAGCACTCACCTGAGTTTTAACCACACCGTCTGCCTTCACCTGGACTCTGATCATCATCAGCTGTTTCCCATCTGCTCATCAGTGCCTCAGTATTTAGTCTGGCTTCTCACCTTGGCTCACTGCGAAGTCTTGTATTGACCTGCATACGTTCTGAGCGTTATTCCTGTGCCTGTCTCTCTGTGTCCTGACTCGTGCCCGCCTCCTGCCAGATTCCTGCCAGACTCCTGCCAGACTCCTGCCTAACTCTTGCCCGACTTCTGCCCGACTCCTGCCAGACTCCTGCCTAACTCCTGCCTAACTCCTGCTGCCTCCTGCCCGACTCCTGCCCGACTCCTGCTGCCTCCTGCCCAACTCCTGCCCGACTCCTGCCCGCCTCCTGCCCAACTCCTGCCCGCCTCCTGCCCGACTCCTGCCCGACTCCTGCCCGACTCCTGCCCGACTCCTGCCCGACTCCTGCCTGCCTCCTGCCTGACTCCTGCCAGACTCCTGCCCGACTCCTGCCTGCCTCCTCAACTCTCCATATCGTCTCTGTGTCCTGACCTTTGCCTGTTTATTGACTACACCATGTCTCAACCTGTTCCTCCATTAAATCCTTGTTTGCACATGGATCCACATGCCTCTGCCTCTTCGTCACACTGCGTCACTTTTTGACCTTTCGGGTGTCCCCGACTCATTGTTTTTTGACATGCTGGCTGTTTTTATTAAATCAAAGCTCTCCAACCTCCGTATTGGTCTGGTACCAGGTTATGGACCTCACCGGTACACTAAACCTAACCTTAACCTGGGACCGAACGTAGACCAGTGCTAGGCACGTATTAGTACCGGTACTGGACAGGAACTTGGCAAGCGTTAGGGTACTGGTACTGTCTGCGTCCCGGGGTCCAGTCGGTGTCCAGTACCGCATCCAACAAAAACATCTGGACCCCCGATTCAACGGGAACTGTCAGCATATCAAAAATTGAAGAGGTGGGACTGACATGGAGGGATAATTAACCAAACATGTGCCGACTTGGGAATGAGAATGTGTTGGCCGCCGACTTCATCCAAACTCACGTGAGTTGACGCGTTTACCCGCCATTTCTATAGGAAGTATTAGAAAACAAATCCTGATTCTGGATCAAATGACTGATATGACACTCTACCAAACACAGAATAGGTTTTATTTTGAAAAATCCAGTGGAGGTACTTTACACTCACTCGCAGAACTTCAGGTGTCGGTCTCTCTGTTTGTCCCAAATTCACAAAAAGTTCTTTAAGTTTGTAAAAGGTTGTAAAAATAAAGTCTCTCTCAGAACTGAATAGTCTCTTATTATCATGTCAAGAGTGTCAGATTTGACAGAAGTTGCAACCGATTTGCTAAAAAAAAAACTGAATATTTAGGGAATAATCTGATTAAAGAGTCTTAGTGAATTAGGAGAGCTCCTCACCAGGATGCCGGCGATATTGTGTATAATTTATAGCACCTGTCTTTCAGGCAGACTTGACCGACCGGCTGCCTGTTGTTCACAAATCCTCCTTAATCTTCAGAACCGCCTCATTGTTCTCAGCAAAAACAAACCTGCATAATGCATGGCGCCGCCGCTGATTAGAGCATATTTCTTATGCGTTTTACTTTTGGAAGGATGGGTGACGGGAACGCGCACTTGTTGGGGACGTGAGATGAAGGCTGTAATATTGGAAAAAATGGTCAGCCAGAAAACTGAAGTGGATAAAGATGTATTTAACCTTTTTAGTCCAAACAGCAGAACATTTTTAAAGTCTTGCAAAGTTTAGACGTCTGTTTTACGGGAAAGATTCCAAATTAGATGGAGGAACACATTGTAGCATTGTCAACCCAAAATATCAGCTGATATCTATGCTAGCTACAGGCACAAATGCAAAAACGCAGCATTACAAATTCCAGGGGATTCAGAGTCTTCGGGACATGAACGGGTTTTTATCTGCAAACTATTTACAGCCTTTGTGACACTCGCTTAAAATGCACCAAATATTCCTGATCTCCATGAACGCTCCTCGCGGCTCGTGTCAGCCACACGCTTAATCAATATTTCATCAGCGGGGGAGGGGGAACGTTAAAGGCATTTACAGCAGGTCAACACATCCAGTCGGTTAAAAAACAAAAACCAAATGGCACTAACGACACTTTCTAAATGGAAATGCGCAGCATGAATAATACATCTGTGATCGTTATCATAGGAAAACCTGAAAGAAACTCATGTTTCACTTCCGTAGAGTTCACATGGACACAGAATTCTGGATTCAAAATATGCTCTGACTCAGGTTTCTGTAGAAACATGGGGAGTTTTCTCCATCACGCCAGGGGCGGACGCACCATTAGGCAAAGGTAGGCGACTGCCTGGGGCACCCCCAACACCTTAGGGACCCCAAGCTGAATACTTAAGTCTAAAATAAAAGCAAGAAATTTCTTGCCGAACTTTCTAAGGTCCAGGAAGAAGAAAAATGACACTGGTCAAGAATCTTTTGTAAATATAAAAAAATTTTCAAATAGAACTTTTGAGTTTTGAAACCTAAAAAGCAGAACATTTGAAGCAGAAAATAATTAAATTAATTTTAGAATATCAAAAAGTTTGGACATTTTACATTTTTTTGTCCAAACACCAATATTTTTTTTAATTTGCTTTCTTTGGGTTTCAAATAATATTGGCCCCAATTTAGCTCCATACCTTTACACCAACATAGTCTTGTTCATATCTGTGGTTTTCAAATAACACCACAGTAGCTCGATCAATTTTCAATACGAATCTAATATCTTTTAGATCCCTATTTTTGACATCATATCCTGAGCTTCCTCATGTGTCTTTTCTGGGCGATTAGCGCCGCCTGATCTGAGCGGGCGACTTGTCTTTGTTTGTGTTGCTCTACAAGTTTCCCTCGGGATCAATAAAGTTTATTGTCTCGTCAACTGATGCTATCATTTAAGCATTTTTGTTTTTTTAGTAAAACCTGACTAGAATTATTAATACAGCCTTGGTATGGCTCGCCAGGGGTCCCCCACAGTACTGCTCGCCAGGGGCTCCCATTGTAGGGCTCGCCAGGGTCCCCCATGATACAGCTTGCTAGGGGCCCCCCACAGTACGGCTCACCAGGGGCCCCCAAGGTACGGCTCACCAGGGGCCCAAACAGTACGATTCACCAGGGGCCCCCACGGTACGGCTCGCCAGGGGCCCCCACGGTACGGCTCGCCAGGGGCCCCCAAGGTACGGCTCACCAGGGGTCCCCACGGTACGGCTCACCAGGGGTCCCCACGGTACGGCTCACCAGGGGCCCAAACAGTACGATTCACCAGGGGCCCCCACGGTACGGCTCGCCAGGAGCCCCCACAGTACGGCTCGCCAGGGCCCCCAAACACCTAAGTCCGCCCCTGCCCGGCGCTTGTGATTGAGTCCAGTAACCAGGGGGGCCTCAGAGGTTACACCTATAAACAGCCTGATGTCCCAGACGCACATGCAAGCCTCAGAGACGGATGAATCAAGTACGTTTCCATCCAGGGGCGAATATTCGGTCGACTTGCAGACATAATGACGGCGTATAGGCGCATTATAGGAAAATATCAAATTAGGCGGTTTCATTTGGAGGACTGTTGTGCATTGTGAACAGCTTTGGAGATCAATTGAGCTGCTCGGTAATGAGCGGCAGCGGCCTGCTCTAATATACTCCGTAATGTTCTTTTGATTGCTTTGGTTAATCTTGCTCCGCCATGCAAGCGGAGGTAGACCCCTCCCCCTCTGCAGAAACACACTCATCAACCCAGGTTACAGACGGGGGGAGCAACATGAACCAAAATATTAAATCTGGATAATCCTTCTTCACTTTTTACGCAACGAGGAATTCATTAGCTCCAGAGAACGCCGCCTGTGCGGAGCTTCCAGCTGAAGGACTTTTAATCATTTGACAGAAAGTGAATCGGCTGCTGCGTTCAGCCTTTAGGTGAATTGTTTCTGTTGAAACACAGAATCCGTCTCTGATCTGTGAGACAAAATCCATCTAATATATTCCTGAAAATGGTAGCAAACCTGTCCGACCATTTTTACAATATGCTGCACGGCGCTGCAGCCCGCCACGCCATCTGCTGACTTTTATTTTCTGCAGCGTGGTGGAGTGAATATTTATTTATTCCTAACAAAACAAACCAGCGCTCACCTCTCCACGTGGTCCAGGTTCCCCGACACGCCCAGTCCTCCGATGGTGTACAGTTTGCCGTCATAAACCAAGCTGTTGTGTCGGCAGCGAGCCACGGTCATCCGGGACACCAGATTCCAGTTGTCCAGCAGCGACATGTAGCACCAAACATCCGCCACCATCACGCCCGACTCTGTTCCACCTGCAGAAAGACGACAGCGGGTTGATGGGATTGATTCATATAAAGCAGAGCCGGGAATCGATTAAAAAAAATTAACTAATTAATCGCGAACTGGAGGGAAATTAATCGCGATCAATTGCGATATGTTTTTGCAGAGCACTTATTATCTGCAAATAATCACAAATTAAATTTACACGACATGATAACGCACCGGACTGTAGATCAAATAGTTCTCTATTCGTATAAAATGCGATTAGTTTGCATTAAAAATTAATGCGTTAATCATAATTAGTTAATCGCGTGCGTTAATGTGTCAACATGCACGGCCCTAATATAACGTGTTATTTAAAGAAATACCATCTGAGATGGAAACATTTCAAAACCTTTTGATTATTTGATAAAACTCACAAGGTTCAAGTCTTTATATTGCAACAAAGTTTTGAAAATAAAATAAAAATAGAAACTTTTGATAGAATTTACTTACAGAAAAAAGTGAAACTCAGGCACTGAGATCTCTTAATTGTCGGCTTCATTTGTTCCCCCAAATTAATCATTTGTGGCCACAAGTTAGTATTTTGTGCAGAAAAATCAGCCTTTTGTGAACACAGTTTAGTATTTTGGGGTCACAATAAGTATTTTGTTTGCACAAATAAGTGTTTGTGTGCACAAATATGTATTTTATTTGCAAAAATAAGTATTTGTGTGCATAAATTAGCATTTTGTTTTTCACAACTAAGCACTTTGTATGCAAAAACTAGGATTTTGTGCACACAAACGAGTATTTGTGTGCACAAACATAGACTTTTGTGTGCACAAATAAGTATTTTTTAGCACAAATAAGTATTTTGTAAGCAAAACTAAGTTTTTCTGTCCACAAATAAGTATTTGTGTAAAAAAAAACAAATATCTGTGTGCACAAACACAAATTTTGTTTGCACAAATAAGAATTTCGTGTGCACAAATATGTATTGTGTGCACAAAAATATATTTTGCGTGCACAAATTAGTAGTGGGAATTGAAGATCCTAAAATTCTTATTTATATAAAAACACCATTAAGGATCCACATTTTTGTGCACAGACTAGTATGCTGCATGCACAAATGAGCATTTTATGGCCACAAATTAGTATTTTGTGTGCACAAATTAACATTTAGTGTGCAAAAAATGAGCATTTTGTTTAAAAACTTTGTGTGCGAAAAATATGTATTTTGAGATTAAAAAATCGTTTTTGTGCAAAAAAATTAGAAATACTTATTTGTACCAACAAAGTACTAAAAAAAGTAAAGTTTTGGCCACAAAGGATTAATTTTCAGAACCTCCTGATATTTTCTGGTTTTATTTCCCACATGGAGCCCACAGTCCTGCCTCGGTTTCCTCTTATACAGCGGTCAGTTTTTTCCAATCACGTTGTTAATTTGTCTGCTAGATGTTGAGATTTTTCCGTGTTTGTAAAACAATATTTTTGTTGCAAAAGTTAAAGGATGTAAAAACTAATTACTGGAAGTGTGGAACTTAGAGAAGGAATAAAAACACGACACAAAGACTTTCAAATTTAAATACATCACATCATAGACTTTTGCACAAAAATCTCTTCCAGGAGAGGTGAATAGAACCTGAGAGGAGTTTACTGCTGACCCTCAAACATCGTCCAGCACACCTCCACCTGCTCCTGCGCTCTTCAAACCGTTAGCTCTGCAGTTGACATCTAACACCGGCCGCGGCTCAGTGACCCGAGCGGCTTGTAAGGAAGCTTTCAGACCGCCGCCTGTTGATTGGCTGGCTTGTACGCCCCTGATTTCCCCACCGGCGCCGTGTCTCCCCGGACTCACGCGGACCCGTTCCGACGGCCGAACACAAATTTACATTTATATGAAAGAGGCAGGAAAGCAAAAGGTACAAATCCTGCTGCATTTCCGCGGCGCGGCGTGAACGTCCGGCGGTGGGAGGAATTGGGTTTGAGTCTGAACCAAATTATGATCCAGAAAGAAGACGACATTAAAGGTAATGGTGGAGCTCCGTTGAAGATGAATTTAGAGTTTTAAAACACTCTAAATGTTTCATAAAGGTCAGGGAAGAAAGCAGCAGCCGGGAAAGGTTTATTTTGTTGAATCGATGCGGCAACAAAGGAAAAGCTTCTCTACAGTAATACTTCAGAAATGTCAGACATCAAAGCCGACAAAGGAAACAAGCTAATCAATTTTTACCTTGATGAGTAGAAAACCGGGACACCTTCTGATCAATTAAATCATTGATTACGGCGGTAAAATAGAAGAAATCCGAAACAAAAGCTACAAAGGAAGAAATAAATGTTCGACTGTGAAAGTGATGATTCTTAATTCAAGATTTTGATGAGTGAATAAAAGTTCAGATACAGAACAGTTATTTTTAAATGCAATATCACATATTAGTCTGAAATTCTGAGAGGACATAAAGTTCTTTTCCAACCAAAGAATCCATCATTCAGAACATTTTGTAACGAGAACGATGAGACGTTTTATCGATCCTCTTTTCTTATCCAACAAACACTTTTGATGTTAAAGTCTTGCAAAAACAAGCAGAGAAACTCAGACGAAATAAAAGAAGAGACTCCAGAGCAGAAACTTCAGAAAATACACGTTAAATCTACTCTGTGTACGATAAATGGATTCCCTTCACTATTCAGAGAACGTCATGGGCTGGTTTTCTTTGGGACGTTCGAATCTATGATTCCAAAAAACAAGTGTGCATCAATTAGCGCATATAGACCATGATGCATTGCATTTGAACGATCTACATATATTTATATATATTATATATATATTTTTACTTCCTTTGGATTTATGGAAGGTTAGCTTTAGATACAGCGGAACTATTGTCCATCAATCCGATTTTTTTACAGTTAAACTAATGCTCAGGTATAAAGTAGGGCTGGAAGAAAGTATCGATTCAGTGAAATATCGCGATACTACGTTTAGCGATAATTGTATTGCTATAAAATTCTGCCAAGACGATATTTAATTAATTATTTGTGACTAAACATGTAATTTAGCGTCTTATTTTCGTTTTCCACTTGAATCCCCGACTGCTAGTTAGCTCCACACTGAGTCTCTTTGAGCGGCTCGACATCACTTCAACGAAGGATGAGTATTCAACCGAAAATCTATAATACTGTCTTGTGATATACTGTGATATGTATCATGACATGTATATCGCAATACACGCAATACGATACATCCTATCACCAAACTGTAGCCAAAACACTGGTATTAAGTACATAAAAAGAGCTTTAATGGATGTAAGTTATAAACGTTTATTCATCAAAGGGATCAGAAATGGACAAATACATGTGTCAACTTTACTGTTAGAATCAAATCATTTATCAGGAGAATCCTCCTAAAAATAACTGATTTACTTCAAATTCTTTGTCCACATTAGTAAACTAAGCAATTTGTAAAAATAAATTCTGCTTTTGTTGTAAACATTAACAGTAAATGAGAACTGGAAAATGTTTTCTTCTGGTTCCAACCAAATGAAGTCAATGCAGTCACCATTTTTTTATAATACGGACGCCGCCATGTTGGAGCCGGACATCTTCAGTAAGCTGTGATTGGACCGAGTCCATCTGACCCAGGATTTACCCTGGTCCTTTGAGCTGGGTTTGGAGTCTGTTAAATGTTTCATTTTTGTGTGTCAACGGAACAGAGACGCAGATGGATCAGAGTAAATCCGCCTTGAGTCGGCGTTTCTGTGGCACTCTCACCAATCAGGAGTTAACTTTTTAGAAGCCACGCCCCCTACCCTTTGAAAGTGGGAAAAAACTAAATCTGTCGAACATTCTGAACATGGGAGTCAACAGGCTCCACCCACTTTTTGGCAAGTGGCATCTAAATGGCCAGTTTGTAACTTAATCTGTTTCCTGTTTGGAACACCAGTGGGGGAGGGGTCACTCTGTCCAGTTCTCATATACAGTCAATCAATTAGATTCCAGACAAATGACCAAAAATCTTGAAGTTTTTAAATGTTGACTTAAAATTGGAGCTGGATTTTTAAACAGTGGATCAAATTGGCGTTCATTTACTAAAAAACTATTTTGATTAAACAAATCTAATCAAAACAAGAATATTAACAATTTAGCCAAAAACAAGTTTTCAATAAGTTTACTATGCAGTAATTGAGAGTTTTCTAAATAAAATCCTCCTTTGTTTACTAAATTCAACTAAATTCATGAAAAGTGTTTCTTCCTTAACAAAGAAAATGGTTTAAATGTTATTTTTAAATTAGATTTTGGATTAAACATATTTAAAAGTGACACTTAACCCAAACTTTAATAAAAATAACTAATAAATTGTATTTTTTATGGAAAAAAATAATCATTACTTAAACACCAACTCCAATGAAAATTGTTTTATTTTTCTTAATTTTTGAGGAAAATTTTGTATTTTTTAATGCAAGTTGTTGTAAATAAACAGAAAAATGTCATCTTAAAAAGATTGTAATCGTGATGTAGAAAATACGCTGGGTGGGCCACAAGCTAAAGGATAGGGGGCGGGGTCAATATCCACGAATAGCCCCGCCCACAACTCAGAAGCTAATTTCTAATGAACTCCTAGAAGACGACAGATTTCTGGATTTTACCACTTTCAAAACAGATCAGAAGATGATGGGAGAGGGACTCTAACACCAAATCAAAGGTTTTGGGCACATTTCAAACAGACGCCTCGGCTCACCTGACAGGTAGATGTTGTCTCCCGCCGAGATGACGCTGAAGAACTCGCGGTCGTAGAAGGGCAGGCTGGCCAGCGGGTACCACTTACTGTTCTGGGGGTTGAAACAGGTGACTGCTGTCAAAGAGCGCTGGTTCATGCCGATGGTCTGACGCCCCCCCACCAGAACTATCACCTCTGCAACACCTGGAGGACAAACGAGATGAAAGAAAGAAACAGTTTTCTGAGAGACGCTCCACAAAATCCAAAACTTTGGAGAAAACAACAACATTAAATGAGAAAGAATAACTCAATTAGCAAGACTAATGAGGCTGCCATATGTGCAGCTGCACCCCCCCCCCCCC
>NC_050535.1:2097124-2105368 GCF_002922805.2 Oryzias melastigma | reverse complement strand
AACATGCACCATTAGAGCATGGTATAAGAGAATCGCAAAATCAATAGGCAAATCAATGTGTGTACATCTGTATGTGAAGGTGGAGCGCTGAGATTAAGGGGATACTTGAGAACACTTTTGGTTCACTGCTCTGAGACGGCGAGGCGCGTGCACGCACACGGCGCTGCCGGATAAAGACGCCACTGATCCAAAACACACACATGCAGATTGGCAGGCGGCCACATGTGTGTCCTCGGGTCCTCTCCGTCTGCAGCAGCAGCAGGCGAGGCCGGCAGACAAAGACGAGCGGTGTTTGGGAGCGGCGGGCGGGCGGGCGGACGGAGGGAGGCACGCCAACGAGGATAAGGAGAAGGGAGGCTTTAATAAAAGCAGGTGGAGAATCCTCAGAAAACCGCTGGTTCACCCCCCCGGATCGATGTGTCCTCACACACAAGCTGACATATTTTACATATGATTACTCCAGCTTAAAACATTCCCTTATTTTTTCCCTCAAAGCCGGCGGAACAGAAACTACAATGAGCTTTGGCGAAGCAAAAAGAAAGCGCGGTAAGCGCCGCCTTGGACATATCGTGGACAAAGAGCTTAGACTTAGTGGACGGCTTAAAGCTAGCCAGCATTCTCTTTTTTATGTTTGTTTGTTTGTTTTTCTTTTGAGGGATTTGTGGCTTTCTTTATGTGGAAAAAACAAAGATGGCTGAGGGAGAATGTGTGGCTGGGTTACAGCAAAGGATGAAAGAAAACTCAGGAATGCAGATCCTGAGGAAAGATCTAGGTTTTTGCAAATAAACACGTTGATAAAGTGACTTTTTATCAGCTGAAAGGTGTTCTAGGGCGTCATAAACTGATCTCTGAAGGTTGAATTACTGAGCTATACAAGTGAAAGTCAGTTAAGCCAATAAACGTCTATAATATTTAGCAATTAGTGTAAAAATTTGACCAAAAATGCCACTTAGGACAAACTCTGAGAGCAGAGGCAGAGTCGTCGACCTCCGATTGGAAGGTTCGGTTTGTCCTCCGTGTACCCAAGTGTCTATACCAGGGGGGTCAAACTCAATCACACAAGGGGCCAAAATCCAAAACACACCTGGGGTCACGGGCCAAACAGGATAAACATTTATTGAACACTCTAATACTACATTTTAAAAACTTTTACACCAAAACTTTTTATCATAATTATGAACTAGATATACAGCATTACCTGTGATAATACTAGTGTGAATCCTGTAAGCTGAATTTGGTTGCTGAAAATGCTAGTGCTGAAAGTTAAAGATGCTGAAACTGTATCATGATATTTATCGTATCGAGACGAGTATTGTGACACGTGTATAATGATACTTGTATCGTGATATTTATCGTGTCATGAGACGAGTATTGTGATACATGTATCATGATGTATGTATCGTGATATTTATCATATCCTGAGACGCGTATCGTGATATTGATCGTATCATGAGACGCGTTTTGTGATACTGGTATCATGATACATGTATCATGACATTTATCATATTGTGAGACGAGGATAATTATACGGGTATCATGATTACGGGTATATTGTGTATATTGTGATAGGTGTCGTATCGTGAGAGGAGTATTGTGATTTGGATTTCACGATACATGTATTGTTATATGTATCGTATTGCCAGACTCTTGCCAATGCACACCCCTAATAAAAAATAGAAAAAGAACAAGAAAAAAAGACCCTCCCTGCCCGTCCAGTGTGAACACCATGAGTTAGACACGCGTTCAGGAATACGTATTCAACGTTAACTCATGTCTTCCACTACTTCCATGTATTGTCATCGCCTTCTTCTTCTTTTCAGTTCTTACTCCGTCCCTCAGGTAAAACAGCAAAGTTTCTGCTTCAATCTGAGCCAATCGAGACCAAAACTTTTCCTTTCATCTCCACATCAGTAAGTAAGTGAACAAACTGATCGTTTCTAAAAATATTGTTGTTGGAAAGGCTCCTCCTGATGGGATCTGTTTGTTTGTAATCGCAGAAGAAGCCAGCATGATTTTCAAAGACAGTTTTTCCGGTGGTTGTTTGCTCAATCCCCACAGTATCTCATTAGGCTGACGACTCCTCCACGCGCCGCGCCGGCGCATGCATGTCTGCGCACATGCAGGTCTTTATCATCACCTAGTGCACACATGCACGGCGGCGCCCTGTGCTTTCCGCTTGACCGGACACGTCAGCGAGACTCCACATCTGGGTGCTCAGGCTGCCGGGCGGCTCTGACCCCTGAAGCCCCCCAACGCATTCACAAGCTAACGCAAGCCGGCGTCGGCCTGTCAGAGCACCGCCGAACACAGGGAGGGCACCGCTGACGGCGAGCCACGCCATCGCATCGGACGGATGTGTGTGCACGAGTGTTGTTCTTGGACAACGAGGCCTCGAAGGGACGACTGTCAGTCAGCGTGAGGCTTGATGGGAGTTAGGTACGGGGATGGAGGGATGCAGGATCGAAGGATGGAGAGGAGCGTTTGGGGATGAGCGGATAACACAATCTTGACAGCTCTTTTCTTTTTTTTCCTGACAGTTTATACCCAGGGCAGTTTGGGGAGAAGATTTTCTCCATCTCATTGTTGCTGACCTTTTGCAATATTGTTCAAATATTTTAACTTTGTCTTTATTCAGGGAGAAAAAAAATCTACCCGATGAACGCACTGCTGTATTCACAAGGAGAAGAGGAAAAAGTTTTATTCTGAAGGTTGAGTTTTTATTCTTTTTTTTTGCGTTCTTCATATTAAAAGTTCAATTTAGTTCATCCAGGAAGTGACTGAGAAGAAGATGAAAGTCATCCATTCAGGTAGGGGGTTTCAAGTAAGTTTTTAAAATTTTTGGTTTCATCAAACTAAATTAAATTGATGGTTTACTCAACTCAAAAATCTAATTTGATTAAAAACAAATATTTTTGTTATTGGAGCTAAATTTTTTACAGTGTATTGAACAACCCCCACCTCAAAATCGTCAAAAAAAAAATGAATTGGGGCCAAAAAAATATTTGAATCCACTAATGAAACCAAAACACATGTAGGAGATATTCAAAGGAAGTTTTAAATTTATTATGGGATGGCGACAGGATGAACGACTTGGTTGAGATTTTTTATCAAAGTGTGAAATTTGGTGATTTTCACAATGTGGGAAAGGAAAACTTTTGTTCAAGCATGAAATTCACACTCATGCTACAAGGTTTGGTCTACAACCACAACTAAACTTTCATTAACCTTTGACCTTGGAATGAAGCGGCCATCTTGAATTTTTCTTAAAAATGATCAATTAGTTGCAAGAAGCTAGAAGTCCTTTTATCTAGTTATCCACGCTCCTGTTTGGTGCAGTGTGATTCATTTGTTGTCCTGGAGAGATTCCTGGTGGCTCGTCTGTGCTCCTGTTCTTGGCAGTGGACCTCGCCTCTGGCTTGTCTCACACATCCAGCTGTCCCCCAATTCCATCGGGATGAAGCCCATCTGCTACACTATTCAAACATTGTTTTAGAGTTAGATAAGCTAATTCTTCTTTAACAGTCCTGGTACATCGCCTGAGAGAACTTTGGGATCCTCTACACATTTAAACTTCTCCTAAGAATTTTGAACTAAGTCTCCTAAGTGCTCAAGTTTCATTGGGTAGCTAGTTGGAAACAACATTTTTGGTTTTAAAGTTTGTAGATTTTGAATGGCGTTAGCGTGGTGAGCTAGCAAAAGTTATGTTTGCCTGTTGCTCACACATTTTCTCTCCAGAATATTGTGAAGATTTAATTGTTGGCTAAAATTGAACAAAACACAAACTGTGTTTGCATATGAAATTGCGCAAATTGGATTTTTAAAAATAAATTCACCAAATGGAAACACGACAATTTTGAAAAAAATTCCCACTTATCAAAAGTTTTTGTGCACGCAGGAGGCAGTTTTTGAAGCGTATCAAAATTGAAATATTTCTAAAAAGTGCAATGGAAACACGTATTTTAAATTAAATGAGTCACATGACCAACGACACGATACCAACGTCTCCTTTGATAGCTGATGATGAACACTAGCGCCGTGGCAGAAATCTAAATGTTTCTGCTGTAAATCCAAATATTAGTCAAATTTGTCGCCATGTTTTTTTAATTGACTTATCGCGTGAGTTGGTTTATTCGTGTAATTACAATTTAATAGAAATTGTGTTTTTCTGACATTTCAAGAATTTCAATAATGTTTTGTAATATAAACACATTGATACAGGATATAACAGTGTTAGGAATGTGGGTGTTCTTTCAAATGGATGTGAGTTGAAACACTCAAAAGATGACTACATTTCATATTGTTGCTAAGGTAATCTAAAAATGTACTTTTACGAATCCCTCTAGAAATGACGTCAACCTGTTCATCACCACCAGACAACCGAAAAAATAAATGGTTGCTATGGAAACAAAACAACAGAAATTTTGAAAAAAGGGTTTTTTTTCCATGAATGCATCTCTGTCCAGGGGGGCAAAGGCAGAAGGAGAAGTGAGTAAAGACACCGTGAAAATCCAGACAGTTCTCAATAAACATATAAACATATGTTGATGTTATCAACAGGAGAGCCTATAGCATAAACAGAAGCCCCGATGGAAAACATTTGACCTTTCTAGGAGAGGAATAAGTTCTGGGAGCGGGAGTACTTCCTGCATCCTCCACGCCATCCATAAAGGTCACAGTAAAGAGGGAAGGTTGTTCTTTGTTTTAGCATGTTCACCTGAAACGGACAACCACGCAGGTACGACCACCGACCCCTCAAAGCGTCATGTCAGTAGCTGCCATCACCGAGGCGTTCGCCCTGGAAGTCACGTCTGGAGCGTAATCTCCGTTTAGCGTCCCATTTAGAAACGGCTTCTTGGAGTTGAGCACGGCCTTTGTCTGTGCTGTTCAGAACGCGCAGCTCAGCAGCTTTATCCTTCAGGAACAGGGAGGTCTGACTCGGGGCAGATCAAGCTCGTCGACGTGAAGTGAAAATGAAAAATAAAAGGCAGGGTATAAAATGCAGCCAATTTCACAGAGGCTGCACTTGTCATTATCATTTTTTCCTCTCAGTTCCGAGCGTCTGCGCGCCGTCGTTTACCAACAGCACTGTAAATCACCGCGTTTGCATTACTTTAAAAGGCCGGTTGTTACAGTCGTCTCTGGCTGTTAATTGTGGGGAAATGAACGGACGGTTGAAGCTTTCTTCCCCTTTCAACCCACAATCCTTTGCTCTTAAGTGCCTCCAATAAAAAACATTTCATTGTATTCGTGTTGAATTCTACCAGAATGCAAAACATAGAAAAAAATGGCAGTGTTCTATACCAGAGCCCCCAGAGGGGAATTTATAAATAACTCCAAAAGGTCTGTGTTCTGGACCGTCTTCTGTTGGAGCTCAAATTAAAGATGATGCCTTTTCCACTGAGCGTGACGATGAAGGAGCACATGTAGCCTACAAGCATGCAAAATCACTGATGAATGAACCTGCCTGTGAAGCTGCTGTGAGGACACAAACAGCCTCCATGTAGGAAGACAAAGACTCAACAGATAGGATGTTTCCTCCGCCACAGTGGGTGTTTCCTCGCCTTGTTTCTGCCCTTTGGTGAACACCTTCCCCTTGATCTCCATCTGCCCCTCCAGCTCTTTCTCTTCATCGTTCTCTTTGTCAACCTCAGGACTCCTCGCTCTTCTTCAAATATAATCTCCGTTTCATGTTCCTTCACCGCTTCCTGTTTCTTCACCAAACAAACCTTTTGGCTTCTGCACCTTTTTTTAACACGAGCGCGGTGTAACGGGCCGAGCGTTAACAGACGTCAAGGTAGTGAGTGTTGGACTTGGTCACATGATGGGAAATCACGGCAGAATGGACACGGTGACGTGATTACGTACCATAATGTTCAACAAATGGACTTTTTTACAACAGGCCGCCTTAAAAATACATCGAGAATGAAGTCCTATAATTACAATTTTAAAGTCGAAATATTACGAGAAAAAAAAGTTTACAAGAATAAAGTAGTAATTTTTTTATTTTAAAGTCATAATATTATGAGAAAAAAGTCTACAAGAATAAAGTGGTAAAATTGCAAAAATAAAGTCCTAAGATTACAAGAATAAAGTCTTAAAATTATTATTTTAAACAAGAATTTTTTTTTACAAGAATGAAGTCGTAAAATGACTGGTACAGTTTTAGGGTATATTGGGATTCGCATCTTATTGCCAGATACTTGCAATTACAAAATTAAAGTTAAGACTTTCTTTCATTCTGATAAATCTATGAGTTTTGCCTCGTAAAAGTACAATTTTCTTCTTATAAATGACTTTATTCTTGTAAAATTCAGACTTAATTCTCATGTGTATTAATTTTGTTTTGTAAAATTACATATTTTTTATCAGAGCATTACTGGTCTATTCTAAAAAAAATAAGTACACAAGTACATTGCTTTACTCTTGTAAATTCAACTGTTTTTCTGATAAATTTACAATTTCAGTCTCATAAAATTATTTTTTTTCTCATGAATTTACTACATTATTCTCATAAAATTATGACAAATTTCTGATAAATGTATGAATTTCTTCATGTAAAATTATGAAATTATTCTCATAAATCTACAACTTAATTGTTGTAAAATGTAATCTTTCATTATGATAAATTTACAAATTAAGTTTCATAAAATTACGAATTCAGTCTCATAATTTTACAGCTTTATTTTCATACATTTATTCTTTTTTTTTATTCTAATACTTTGTCATTGCTATCACAAACAGATTTTTTCTGAATCTTTTTATCAGCAGTTTGAACACAAACTGTGTTTTTTACATGATCAACAATCAGAACTCTCAGGACGACACAAAGGAGTAGCTAGAAAAACCTTCAAAAAAGATTTCAACTCTCCAAACTCAAGGTTGATGTGGGATCACTAAATAGTACGCAACCTTAAAAAAATAACCAAACTGGACCTTAAACTCTGACCCTTAACTTGAATCTTCTTTCTTGTTAGCAACGTTTTTTAATGATGGAAAATTCATGATAAAAAATAGCTGAATATTTGGCAGGAGTATTGGTGGTGTCGCGGTCAGCACTTTTGCTTCATAGTTCACAGCCTGATTGGGTTCTTTCTGAGTTAAGTTAGCTGGATTTCCTGGATGGAGGTTTGATATCAAAAGTCTCAAGGAAAGTACTTTGGATTATTGCTACTGAAGGTACAACTACAAGACAATAAATCACAGGCGTTCTTATTGTCTACTTTTGATTCTAGTTTTATTAACATATTGGTAATCCTGTTTATTCGAGGTGCATACAAAGATTTTAGCTTCCTTTTTAAATATAAAAATCAAGAGTTAAAGAGAAAACCGGCTTTTGCACACCGCCCATTCCACTCAGCAGACAGAATTAAACCCCCCAGAAAGTCCATCTTTAATGCTTTTGCATTTTCATCCTTGAAATATTACATATTTAAACTGGAGGATATGGAATCCATGTAACTTAATTTATTTTATGAGAGGATACTATATGATCATTTGAATTCCCGTTTTCACTTTAGCATTATACTCAATAAAGCCTATTTGTTTTCCAGCCGAGCGTCAGAGGCATAAATCACAGGACTACAGTGGTGACAGTGACAGAGTACGCAGCTTGACTAGAGAAAAAGAGAAAATGTATGTGACAGTGGGGTAACATGCATAAATATAGACAATATGCATGATTATATTGGTGTGCTGTATAAGAAAAGAAAAATGAAGGGAAGCAGGACTTTTATTTTCTCGGTATCAGAGTCACGGTGACACCAGCAGTCTGTCTCTCAGCACTCAGGATCATTTATACACAGCGTCTGGTCTAGAACCTCCTATCTCTGGTGATTCTCTCCATTTTTTTGCTCTTTGTAATGCAGTGATATCACACCCTCTGCAGTTCATTTGTAGAGAGGAGGATCGAGAGGCAAAAAGCTTCTAAATTATGTCAGGAGGGTGTAAAGTGCATCCATATCATGAAGGAGGCTGTGTTTGTTTGATGCTATTGGTGTCAAATTAATAAAAAAAGTTAATGATAAAAAGTAATTTATTGATTTTTTAAAAGGACAAATCTACATGTAGCTCTCCAAATGGAGTTATGGGAAAATAGTCTTTAATTTTGAACAACCACTCAATGACGTCATCAACAGTCGCCGGTCAGCGTTTGGAAATTACATAAAGTCAGTTTTATAACTTTAAAAAGTCATGACTAAAACAAAATATTTCGGACACTACTACCCCTCCCCCGCTACGGCCAAA